>NC_143024.1:88116982-88294482 GCF_057628025.1 Oncorhynchus mykiss | reverse complement strand
CTGGTTCAACGAATAATCTAATTAACCTGGCCCCATACTAACACACCTGGTTCAACTAATCAGCTATTTAACCTGGCCCCATAATAACACACCTGGTTCAACTAATAATCTAATTAACCTGGCCCCATAATAACACACCTGGTTCAACGAATAATCTAATTAACCTGGCCCCATACTAACACACCTGGTTCAACTAATCAGCTATTTAACCTGGCCCCATACTAACACACCTGGTTCAACTAATAATCTAATTAACCTGGCCCCATACCAACACACCTGCTTCAACTAATCAGCTAATTAACAAGCCGTTAATCAGTTGATTCAGGTGTATTGGTGAGCGGCAATAACAAAATGTGCAGTCTTATCCCAGGGTGAACGATGTGTTTAAGTCTTAGTAATATATTAGCTTTTTCCTCTGTGGTTCCCTTCCTGAAACATCCCAGGTCCTAGGAGTTGGCCCAAATCTGGAAGCGTCTCTCATGTCCACTGGTCATGTGATTCCAGGCTACAGAGAAGAAATAGGGTACACAAACATGCTGAAAGTGGCTCAGAGTACAAACCTCTTTGTTTATATTTGCCGGGTACATTGTCAGACATTTCCGGTTGTTATTAACATTGCTTTTAGATTTTTTTTTTACTTGATCATGAACTTGTGATTGGAATTTCCCAAAGAAGAGCGCCGAAAAACAAGATTATGAAGTAGTAGAGGGAAGGAAGATCATGCTGTTACACGACCAGATCACACCACTGGAATGAATAGACATAATGACGGTCCTTGTTAAACATATTTGTCAGTCCTACTGAAGACATCCATAAGTAACCGTTGTCCAGAACTGTATGACTGCTTTCAGGACTCAGGAGAAAAACTAGAAGCCAGGCAAACAGAGCTTAACCACACTCCAATATCAGTTTGACAGCAAGCCTGAGGGAATCCCCTCCTGGATCTTTGGATGGGACAGACGAGCTACAGTAGCTTTCTAAACAAGCAAGCAGGCGTGGCCCTGGCTGGTTCTGACCTTGTTAACGACAGCCCTGGACTCTTCGGAGATGTGTCACGTCGAGCTCCAGCAGAGGCTCCAGCCTTACTGGGCCAACTTTCTGTCAGCAGGAGCCAGGTTATGAGGACTGAGTCCGGAACCCTCTGGTCACCTCTCTGAGCCTCGCCTGGGACTCCCGGGACCTCCCTGGACAGTCAAGTGTGTGTGTGTGTGTGTGTGTGTGTGTGTGTGTGTGTGTGTGTGTGTGTGTGTGTGTGTGTGTGTGTGTGTGTGTGTGTGTGTAGGTAGGTAAGTAGTCCAAGCAGAAACACACGTGTATTGGTTTACCACACGCTATACAGTATTGCGTTCATGTGCTGTTGATGAAACATACGTGTCATATTGTACATTGGGTTTCCCTGACTGTGAAGGGGATCAGTGGTTAGCTGTGAGGGGAAGATAGACGACTCTTGGGTGTTATCAACTCAGGGAATGTTTCCATCATTCTGTCAGATGCTTCTCAGCCAAGTCCACTGCTATTCCTTCCAACGTTAATAATCCTTTAAGCATGAAAAAGAGAAAACTTGCGCTCTCATTACAGAAAGTGTTATGGTTCCAATTACGTAAAACAGCAACATTTAATCATCTGCGGTGGCGGCGTCAGCAGCATTGCAGTCTCTGGAGACCATAGATTTCCTTGTGCCTTTGGGCTTAGGTCTTAACGTCCAATCCATGAGAGGCAGATTCGGCCAGCCTGGCTGTGGTGGATGTTACAGTGGTGTCCTGTTGTTCTTTCTTCTTCGCTCTCTTTGCTTCACGGTGTTGAGCCAGGGGTATCGCTTATCAGCAGCCCGCTGCAAAGTGCCCGCTGCCAGTGAAGATTGTCGTTCGGGATGTGTCCGTCATCCACGCCACAGACGTGACCCAGCCAGTGGAGAAGTCGCTGCCTCAGGACACAAGACATACTGGGTAGCTGTGCTCTCTATATTTGCCTAAGCCAACACATCTTAACAAACATCTACAAATAAATAGTTCATTATGAAATGTTGCTCTCACATAGTTGGAATGAAGACAGTTGGAACCAGAACATATGTATTCTAAAACAGTTGACAGACAACAAATGCAAAAAGATCACAGTCAAGCTCCTTCTGTCAATGTCTGTTGGACGTTTGTTCATGTTCAGGATGCATGTATACATGTGCCTCCTCTCAAATGTATATATGTGTCTTTGTGAGGATGACAAGAAGTACGTTTCTCCTCAAGCAATTTTCATGCGTCTGTCAAGCTAGTTACCAAGTTATCAAAGAATGCAATGAAGGGAACTTGGGGAAAGGACACATTTACTACAGCCAATGAGTAATGTTCTGAATTGTAAAACCACATAGCTCTTATGATTTTTATTATTACCATGTATCTGCACTTAATTTTAACCACATAAAATGGTTATTTATGTACAGCCAAACCCCACAAAAATGCACATTTTAATATATTACATGTGTTTTCATAGAAAAGTTGAGAGAATGATTTTGGAAGGTGTTCATCATGCTTTTCGTGAGGTGTCAAAGTGCCTTATATTGTTGCTCATTGAACTCATTTTATTCAACACCAATGTAACACCCACCAGGGTTTCTTCAAAACCCTTTCTGGCAGCAACTAGATACTCTGAGGGGGCCAACTTCCCATCTGGCCCAATACTGCTTTATTTCAGACAAAACCTAGCAGATAGATGGAAGGTGGTGAGACTTCTGGCAGAAGAGAGAAACTTTTCAAATTTGAGATTAGAGGAATAGATACCGACTGGAATGAGGTTTTAATCAATCAGCATTCAGGATTAGACCCACCCGTTGTATAATGTATAATAAACTATTATCACTGGAAACATCAACCATTTACATCGTGTTTCCAATGCTTGTACTGAGCAGATTCCATCTGTTGCGACATACTTTGATCAGTGAAATACTTCACTGAGGTGAGATGAAATAAATCTTTTCATCAAGCTTCAATGAAATTAAATGTTGAAATAAAATATGAATGTACAGTTGAAGTCGGAAGTTTGCATACACTTAGGTTGGAATCATTCAAACTCATTTTTCAACCACTCCACAAATTTCTTGTTAACAAACTATAGTTTTGGCAAGTCGGTTAGGACATCTACTTTGTACATGACACAAGTAATTTATCCAATAATTGTTTAAACAGATTATTTCACTGCGTCACAATTCCAGTGGGTCAGAAGTTTACATACACTAAGTTGACTGTGCCTTTAAACAGTCAATTGGAGGTGTACCTGTAGATGTATTTCAAGGCCTACCTTCAAACTCAGTGCCTCTTTGCTTGACATCATGGGAAAATCTAAAGAAATATAAACAATTGTAGACCTCCACCTCCAAGTCTGGTTCATCCTTGTGAGCAAATTCCAAACACCTGAAGGTACCAAGTTCATCTGTACAAGCAATAGTACGCAAGTATAAACACCGTGGGACCACATAGCCGTGATACCGCTCAGGAAGGAGACGCGTTCTGTCTCCTAGAGATTAACGTATTTTGGTGCGAAAAGTGCAAATCAATCCCAGAACAACCGCAAAGGACCTTGTAAAGATGCTGAAGGAAACAGGTATAAAAGAATATATATCCACAGTAAAACAAGTCCTATATCGACATAACCTGAAAGGCCGCTCATCAAGTAATAAGCCACTGCTCCAAAACCACCATAAAAAAGCCAGACTACGGTTTGTAACATAACATGGGTACAAAGATCATACTTTTTGGATAAATGTCCACTGGTCTGATGAAAGAAAAATATAACTGTTCGTCCATAATGACCATTGTTATGTTTAGAGGAAAAAGGGGGATGCTTGCAAGCTGAAGAACACCATCCCAACCATGAAGAACGGGGGTGGAAGCATCATGTTGTGGGGGTGCTTTGCTGGAGGAGGGACTGTTGCACTTCACAAAATAGATGGCGTCATGAGGAAGGAAAATTACGTGGATGCATTGAAGCAGTTAGGAAGTTAAAGCTTGGTCGCACATGGGTCTTCCAAATGGACAATGACCCCAAGCATTTTTCCAGAGTTGAGGCAAAATGGCTTAAGGACAACAAAGTCAAGGTATTGGAGTGGCCATCACAAAGCCCTGACCTCAATCCTATCGAAAATGTGTCTCAGTTACACTAGCTCTGTCAGGAAGAATGGGCCAAATTTCACCGAACTTATTGTGGGAAGCTTGTGGAAGGCTACCCAAAACGTTTGACCCAAGTTAAATACTTTTAAGGCAAAGCTACCAAATACTTATTGAGTGTATGTAAACTTCTGACCTAATGGAATTGTGATGAAAGAAAAAAAACTGAAATAAATAATTCTCTCTACTATTATTCTGACATTTCACATTCTTAAAATGAAGTGGTGATCCTAACTGACCTAAGACAGGGAAGGTTTACTAGGATTAAATGTCAGGAATTGTGAATGTATGACTAAGGTGTATGTAAACTTCCGACTTCAACTTTAAACACAGCATCCCATTGAACATTATGTAAACTGGAGAGTTTGAACATTCTGTAAACTGGAAAGTTTGAACATTCTGTAAACTGGAGAGAGTGCGGTCACCATTATTATATTTTTTGAGGACAGTTTTGTGTAAGCTGTCGATTCCCACATGGTTTGCCATTCCATGGCAGCCCACGGGTTCTGGTCTACGACCGGAGGGAACCTTTCCATGGCAGCCCACGGGTTCTGGTCTACGACTGGAGGGAACCTTCCCATGGCAGCCCACGGGTTCTGGTCTACGACTGGAGGGAACCTTCCCATGGCAGCCCACGGGTTCTGGTCTACAACTGGAGGGAACCTTTCCATGGCAGCCCACGGGTTCTGGTCTACGACTGGAGGGAACCTTCCCATGGCAGCCCACGGGTTCAGGTCTACAACTGGACGGAACCTTTCCATGGCAGCCCACGGGTTCTGGTCTACAACTGGAGGGAACCTTTCCATGGCAGCCCACGGGTTCTGGTCTACAACTGGAGGGAACCTTTCTCATGGCAGCCCACGGGTTCTGTTCATGACAGGAGGGATCCTGTGCTTTAGCCCCCCGTAAGGTGTGAAAGACGTGTGGCCTATGCTTCAGCTCTACTCCATCTACTCCATACACACAATAGACAGACACACCTTATCTACAGCACCTGTAACCTACTGGTTTTACCTCTACCTCCCCATCTCCTCCTCTCTCCCCTTTCGCTCCACTTCATGCCATCCTGGATCCAAAATGGGGGCTTTGCTCTGCTCCAAAAATAACTCATTCAAGTTAATTGGCATTGTTTATTGCATACGTTCTGTTCTATATGAGCTGAGTTCAACATAGTGAGTTGTTTCAGAAAGTTGGCTACCCAGAAGCCAAGGTGAAATTTCCTAAGTCTTACAACTCAGTACATATCCATGGATGCACTTAAATTCACCCCAAAACACATTTGTTTTTATATAAATTCATCGTCGTCCCAAATCCCAAAGTTGGGGAAGCTATTAACAAGGTGAGAAAACTGGACGGGGAGCTGACTCAACACATATCTCAGAATGAATAAAGACAGCCTTCTCTTTTTAATAACTTGTTAACATTTCTATGAAGTACGGGGACAACGGGAGCAGTAAAAGGAAATTGAAAGATTTTTTGGCTTGGCAATTTTGGAGGTATTTGGCACAAACTATTACATGGAGGCAAGGGCATAAACACACTGGAAGCGCTACAAAAATAAAACTCAAACTTTCTCCTTGCCCTGATATAATGAGAAATTGATTACATTTTGAAATCTGTCTGTCTGTTGCCATGATACCATATCTGAAAACCACAAAAATAAAGACTTTGAAACCTTATGAACAGTTTTACAACGTTCTATAACTGAGCTCCATTCACACCTGTCTTAATCCAAAACAAAGACTGCATTTCTACAAAACATAGGATCAGACCTAAAGTCCTAACTTATTTTTTTCAGATACCACTAAAGGGGATAGGAGGACCTGCCTCCAATGGAGAAGGTCCAGGACATGCAGCCATTGATGATGCCAGCAGCACTGTAGTCAATGGAGCCAGAGGAGCAAGAGCTGTCCCCACACATTCCTGTCACCTCTGCATTAGGACCTGCCCTTGGACATTAAAAGTGAATCCTCTTCCCTAGTCATTGGAACCCTGTGCTGCAACTTGTACTCAACACTTTTACTTGTATTATACATAATTGTATTGCTGTTTTAGCCTAGTGGTTAGAGCATTGGGTCAGAAAACAAAAGGTTGCTAGATCAAATCCCCGAGCTGAAAAGGTACAAATCTGTCATTCTGCCCCTGAACAAGGCAGTTAACCCACTGTTCCTAGGCCGTCATTGTAAATAAGAATTTGTTCTGAACGGACTTGCCTAGTTAAATAAAGGTTAAATAAATAAATATTATTAGGCTATTCAGATTTTAACACACTTAGTTGCCAAATGATGAAGGTAATAGTTGACTGTAACCTTAGGGCTTGATTCAATCCGTAGTGCTGAAGATCCGCTGTACAGCACGATTGAAATTTAAAGCAAAGTTCCACCATTCGCAGAGACTGCATTTACGGTAAACGGTTCATATGTTGGCTCAATCGGAAATTACTTTTACATTTCAATTGTGTGGATCTTCAGCTCTATGGGTTGAACCGAGCCCTCGGGCAGGATGGGATCCTGGTCATACCCTCCTCACAGACTTCAGACTGTGGTATGTTTTGCACCGCTGACCCTGACTCTCCTGGTTCTCTCACAAGCAGTGCTTATTTACATTTCAGTCCAACCCACAACGGTACTGGCACTGTGCACTTCTTGTGCCCCTGTTGTTCCTCCCTCCCTCCCCTCCTCCTCCTTCCCTCTCCTCCTCCTCGATCCCCCATCCGCTGTCCTCGCTCTGCCTTGCCAGCAGTGTCTATCTTCATTAGCTATGTCCTGGGAACCTGTAACACACAGTTGGCTTTGGCCCTCCAACGTCCCATGTCTAGACCCAGAACACCCCTCTCTCCCTCTTCCCCTGCCCACCTTTAACCTACCCTGGCTGGGACCCCGGCGGCGACTGTCTCCCTACGAGTCTGAAAGGCTGGTAGAGAGGAACCACGCCCGAACCGTGATTTACGGCTCTTTCTCTGCACTCCTGACAAGCCCTCAGAGGGATCTCGGTGAGGGCTGAGCTGAAGCCACTGGGCCCATTTGGTTTTGGTTTCCTCCCGCTGCCACCCGGGCCACACCTATAGCATGTTGGAGTCAATGAGAGCAGTGTGGCTCTGGGGCTTGGGAAAAGGCAGACACGCAATGCAGGCAGGCAAGCAGACACGCAGGAGGCCCTAATCCCACTTTCTGTCTGTCAATTTGACTTTTAACCAGTCCAGTCCTTTCCACCTTCTTTATAATAAGTGGTTCTAAAACCTTTATTGTTACATGATACATAGGCAGGTACCCCCATCCAAAACATGTTTAAGGCTACTTCGTCTAAAGCCTAGCCTTCCCTCTTCGTCTTCGGCTTGCCTCCTCGGAGCACGCTATCCTATCTCATTTCACTCATTTCACTCATTTCACTCGGATTCACAGGCCATCGCCCAGGTCGTCGCTCAGTGACCTTTGACCTCTTTGTGAAGATGGGGGTCACCCTGCATGTGTGCACTCCACGGCGGGTTGATCTGCGTGCAAATCCACATTCCACGGTAGATCTCTACCCTATCCTACCCTCTTTAACCCTTAACTTATCACATGCACAGGAAGTAGCCTTGAACTCTGCTTAGATCTCCTTCCCAACTGCTGTCTGTGCTTGACACCACACCACCACGTCACTCCAAACAACATTAGCATCAACAACAATCACTCTCTCTCTCAAAGTAATTTTTGCTTGTAAGCAGGAATCAGGAGGATAGAGTTGTGGTCGGATTTACCCAAATGGAAGGCGAGGGAGACCTTTGTACGCGTGTGTACTCTGTGTGGAGTGTACAGGTGAGCTATATTTTTTTTGCATCTGGTTGCACATTTAACATGTTGATAGAAATTTGGGAGAACTGATTTAAGTTTCCCTGCATTAAACTCTCCAGCCACTAGGAGTGCCGCCTCTGGGTGAGTGGTTTCCTGTTTGCTTATTTCCTTATACAGCTGACTGAGTGCGGTCTTAGTGTCAGCATCTGTCTGTGGTGGTAAATAAACATCCACGAAAAGTATAGCTGAAAACTCTCTAGGCCTGCAATTTATCACAATATTCTCTACTTCAGGCGAGCAAAATCTAGAGACTTCCTTAGATTTCATGCACCAGCTGATGTTTACAAATATGCACAGACCGCCCCCTCTCGACTTACCGGAATGTGCTGTTCTATCTTGCCGGAGCAGCGTATATCCTGCTAGCTGAATATCCATGTTGTCATTCAGCCACTATTCTGTGAAACATTGGATATTACAGTTTTGAATGTCCCGTTGGTAGGATATTCATGATCGTACCTCATCTAATTCATTGTCCAATGATTACACGTAGTCAAGTAATATTGACGGTAACGGAAGCTTTCCCACTCGCCTTCTGCGGGTCCTCATGAGGCATCCGGCTCTGTGTCCTCTGTATCTGCGCCTCTTCCTCTTAAAAATAATGGGGATGTCGGCCCTGTCGGGTGTTTGGAGAATGTCTTGTGCGTCCTGCTTGTTGTAGAAAAAAATCTTTGTCTAATCCGAGATGAGTTATCTCTGTCCTTATACCCAGAAGCTCTTTGTCTAATCCGATGTGAGTGATCTCTGTCCTTATACCCAGAAGCTCTTTGTCTAATCCGAGGTGAGTGATCTCTGTCCTTATACCCAGAAGCTCTTTGTCTAATCCGAGGTGAGTGATCTCTGTCCTTATACCCAGAAGCTCTTTGTCTAATCCGATGTGAGTGATCTCTGTCCTTATACCCAGAAGCTCTTTGTCTAATCCGAGGTGAGTGATCTCTGTCCTTATACCCAGAAGCTCTTTGTCTAATCCGATGTGTGAGTGATCTCTGTCCTTATACCCAGAAGCTCTTTGTCTAATCCGAGGTGAGTGATCTCTGTCCTTATACCCAGAAGCTCTTTGTCTAATCCGATGTGAGTGATCTCTGTCCTTATACCCAGAAGCTCTTTGTCTAATCCAAGGTGAGTGATCTCTGTCCTTATACCCAGAAGCTCTTTGTCTAATCCGATGTGAGTGATCTCTGTCCTTATACCCAGAAGCTCTTTGTCTAATCCGAGGTGAGTGATCTCTGTCCTTATACCCAGAAGCTCTTTGTCTAATCCGAGGTGAGTGATCTCTGTCCTTATACCCAGAAGCTCTTTGTCTAATCCGATGTGTGAGTGATCTCTGTCCTTATACCCAGAAGCTCTTTGTCTAATCCGAGGTGAGTGATCTCTGTCGTTATACCCAGAAGCTCTTTTTTGCCGTAAGATACGGTTGCGGAAACATTACGTTTAAAAAAATGTGAGAAAAACCCCCCACACAATAGCACAATTGGTTGGGCGCCCGTGAAACTGCTGCCATTTCTTCCCTTTGCCATTTTCACTAACAACTCATGCCAGTTGTGTTTGGGCAGGAGCATCCTCCTTGTCTGATTAGCTCAACACACATCAACACTCCACTGGAGATGGTCAGGCCATATTATCTCTCATCTGGGGCACACAGAAAACATTATCAGTATTTTTATCTCCTTCGTGTTCTTTCAGTTGCCCCTCAGGCTTGGTAATTCTGCAGAAACTGCTGATTTCCCCTTGAAATGTAGTATGCAAATACAATGTGTATGTGTGTGCATGTATGTGTGTGGCTCCCGCCACTGGCTGTTGGCATGGATTTGCTTGACAGAAGGTAAAACTTGACCCTGTCCCCTCCGAGATACAGTATGTATACAAAAGCATGTGGACACCCCTTCAAATTAGTGGATTTGGCTATTTCAGCCACACCCGTTGCTGACAGGTGTATACAATCAAGCACACAGTCATTCAATCTCCATAGACAAACATTTTTTGGAAAAGAACTTGACTGGCCTGCACCGAGTCCTGACCTCAACCCAATCGATCATCTTTGGGATGAACTGGAACGCCGACTGCGAGCCAGGCCTAATCTGCCAATATCAGTGCCCAACCTCACTAATGCTCTTGTGACTGAATGGAAGTCCCTGCAGCAATGTTCCAACATCTAGTGGAAAGCCGTCCCAGAAGAGTGGAGGCTGTTATAGCAGCAATGTTCCAACATCTAGTGGAAAGCCTTCCCAGGAGAGTGGAGGCTGTTGTAGCAGCAATGTTCCAACATCTAGTGGAAAGACTTCCCAGGAGAGTGGAGGCTGTTATGGAAGCAAAGGGGGACCAACTCCATATTAAACGCAATGATTTTAGAATGAGATGTTTAGAATGAGGTGTCCACATACTTTTGGTCATGTAGTGTATTAAATCATTTTCTCTGAGGGTCCATCCCCACAAGGTGGAGTGGTGGTGCTGCGGATGTCCCGGAGGTCGAGATAATCCTCCCCAAAAGGCCCCAGCATCGCCCCAAATTAAAATATACAGTCATGAACCGGAAGACCGGCTCGGGATAGAGCTTGATCTCAGGCACAGATATAGAATCAGCTCACTTTCTGGGAATCTGACGTTCTGTGTGACTTTGTATGCATCAATTTGCATGTGTAGACTTGACAGAAAAAGTAACAAAAATTGAATGATGTACTTTTGTTGGACACATATCCACAAAAAAAGTTTGCCTTCAGAATTCATTACACAGCATCTTAATTCTATCATTCTTTTGTTTCGGAGAATTTGCAGAATGCAGATGAGCTTAACTGAAAACCAACACTAAAACACGATTATATTAACAGGATTACACTTTTCATGTAGCCTTCATTTGACAAACTAATAGCCTAACCACCAATCAAACAACATTACGAACTAAATGTTCTAATCCCAGTTCTGCAGGATTGTTTTGCTATGACAATACTGGTCAAATGAAGATCCTACACCTGTACTTCTCGAAGATTTAACCAGGCTGTTGGCTTGACGTGATTGGCAGTCCTCGGAGCATTACCTCTCACTTTGAGACTTTTGATTGGCAGTCCTCGGAGCATTACCTCTCACTTTGAGACTTTTGATTGGCAGTCCTCGGAGCATTACCTCTCACTTTGAGACTTTTGTCTGTCGCAATTTAAACAGAGCAGAAAATTCCTCAATGACAATATAATTAGGCCACTGTTTTTATTCACAACCTGAAGCGAAGTATCAACTTTGCATTTATTTGAAACAGGTCACCCCTGTCTAGAAGAATAAATGTCCTTATTATAGGTTTGTTCTGTCATGGATAATAAACATTGTCTATAGGTTTGTTCTGTCATGGAAAAAATGGAGAAGGTTGCTTTTATATTGTGTGTGTGTTTCTGTCTCTGCTCTGTGAGGGTGTGTATGTGTAGGTCTGTATGTTTACAGCAGGGTTGAGTCTTCATCCACGGGGCACACTTAGAAGGAGTTCTTAGTGTTCTGGAATGTCAGTAATCCTGTCTGGCATGTGTGTTGTGGATGAGAGTGCTTGTGAGAGTGACACAGTTAGCGTGTGTGTGTGTGTGTGTGTGTGTGTGTGTGTGTGTGTGTGTATGCAGGTATGTATACATACAGACTGTCTGCGGCTGAGCTGTATGTCTGTAGTTGTGGGAGTGGTGGGGGTCGGGTTGGGTTGGTTTGGGAGGGGGGTAAGCACTGTACTGACACAACTTGTTTCGGGACGATTCCCAGTTAATCTCCTGCCTGACAGCTCCTGTCATCTCCCAGTCCACATCGCTTCGGCACCTCAGAGACAGGTTTAGTGATGCCCAAGGCTGGGCCTGGATTACCATTAGTCAGGCTTTTCACTTAGGAAAAACATTCAACCACACAAACAGGCACGTCAAGTGTACTTCCATATGTTTCTGTGTGTGTGTGTGTGTGTGTGTGTGTGTGTGTGCGCAGTGGTGATTGTAAATCTTGGTAGGGCAACAAAAAAAAATGTATGTGGGATGCATGACAGCAAAGCCATTGCACAACACAAAACTAAACAATACATTAATTGCACCATAACGGTGACAAAAGATGCCCACAAACTGTTAGGGCCTACATAAAGCCATCCCAACATCTTACCACTACTACACCTGGCTATTAGCGGAGCCTTGTCTGGCAACAAAACAGTTAATTCAGCCTCATTTACTGCTTTAAAAAAAAACATAGCTGATATGGGTGACTTGCTCAAACAAATATGGTTTCTAAGTTGAGATGTACAAACTATGGCATAAGGGAACGACAATCGGATTAGAGGCCATCGATAATTTTGATTAAGACATTAATGTGCGAATGTGGTTATGTTTTTTTAAAGGAAGTAAATGAGACTGAATTAACTGTTTCTTTGCCAGACAAGGCTTCGCTGATAGCCAGGTGTAGGCCCTTACAGCTTGTGGTCATCTTTTGTCACCGTTATGGTGCAATTAATGTATTGTTTAGTGTTGTGTAGTGGCTTTGCTGTCACGGGTCACATCTATTTTTTCGGGTCAATATAACTATTTGCTGAGCACTTTTGAAATGTACAGCGACAGAATTCAGGACATGGGCCGATCTTACAGTGTTCTCTCTGTACACCAAGTCAGAACCGTAGGATAAATAAAAGGGTCATGCAGTGGCTTGCCATGGAGCGGGACTGGACACCGTCCCTGGCCTGGACATCGGTGCAGAGGAGGGCTCCTGCCATGGAGCTGGACCGGACACCGTGTTTGGACTGTACATCGGCCCAGAGGAAGGCTCCTGCCCTGGAGCTGAACCGGACGCCATGCTCGGACTGGGCATCGGCGCAAAGAAAAGCTCCTACCATGGAGCTGGACTGGACACCTTGTTTGGAAGCTCCGGACTGTTGACCCTTGCTGAAAGTTCCGGACCGTTGACCGTCTCAGGAGGTTCCGGACCGTGGACCGCCTCAGGAGGTTCCGGACCGTGGACTGTTGTTGGTGGTTCCGGACCGTTGACAGTCTCAGAAGGTTCCGGACTGTGGACTGTCGTTGGAGGTTCCAGACTGTTGACCGTCTCAGGAGGTTCCGGACCGTGGACCGTCTCAGGGCATTCCGGACTGTGGACTGTCTCAGGAGGTTCCGGACTGTGGAATGTCGTTGGAGGTTCCGGACTGTGGCCGTCGTTGGAGGTTCCGGACTGGGAACTGTCGCCGGAAAATCTGGACTGGGAACTGTCGCCGGAAAATCTGGACTGGGAACCGTCGCCTGAAGCTCTGGACTGGGAACCGTCGCCGGAAGCTCTGGACTGGGAACCGTCGCAGGAAGCCTGGTGCGTGGGGCTGGCACTGGTGGAATTAACTGGTGACACGCACCAGTAGTAGAAGGAACAGGACGTACTGGGCTGTGAAGGCGTACCGGAGACCTGGTGCATATAGCCTGCATCAATGGTACCGGTTCAACAGTACACCTCGCACAGCAAGTGCGAGGAGATAGCACAGGACGCACTGGGCTGTGGAGGCGCACTGGAGACCTCGTGCATAGAGCCGGCACAAAATGTACCGGAATGATGACACACTGCGCATGGCGAGTGCGAGGAGCTAGCATAGGACGTACTGGGCTGTGGAGGCGTACATCTGGGCGAGTGCGAGGAGCAGGCATAGGACATCCCGGACTGAGGAGGCGCAGTGGATGCCTGATGCGTGGGACCGGCACAGATTGCACCGGACTGATAGCATGCTCCTCCTCCGCATACTCCTCGCCAACTCCATTCTCCGGTATCTCTCCTCGCACTGTTCCATTGACTCCCATGCAGATTCTGGCACTCTCCCTAGGTCGACCGCCCACCTCTCTACCTCCTCCCATGTTGTCACTGGTTCACACCTCGACTCTCCCGACCACCCCATGTGCCTCCCCCCCAAAAATGTGCGGGCTGTCTTTTGGGCTTTCCTTGTGGCAGCGAACCCCGGCGTCGTCGCTGTTCTCCCTTCTCTCCTTGCATCTCCCGCCAACGAAGGCGATCCTGTCCTCCTAGGATTTCTTCCCAAGTCCAGGATACACTCTCCTCCTGGGCACGCTGCTTGGTCCTGTTGTGGTGGGATATTCTGTCACGATCGTTTCTAGAAACGGACCAAGGCGCAGGGGATGTTGAGTTCCACATCCTTTATTAATAGTGAAACTTAACAAACAAAATAAACAGTAAATGAACAACGAACCGTGACTACAGAGGTGCTACATACACTTACTCAAAATACAAAATACAATATCCCACAAACACAGGTGGGAACAAACACTACTTAAATATGATCCCCAATTATAGACAACGATTACCAGCTGCCTCTAATTGGGAATCATACAAATCACCAACATAGAAACATGAAAACTAGAACAAAATAAACTGGACTAACCCCCCCAGTCACGCCCTGACCTACTCCACCATAGAAAATAAGGACTCTCTATGGTCAGAATGTGACAACCACTTTGAAGATGCAAAATATATTTATTGTGAAACAAACAAGAAATAAGACAAAAAAACGGAAATCTTGAGTGTGCATAACTATTACCCCCCCCCCCCCCCCCCCCCCAAAGTCATACTTTGTAGAGCCACCTTTTGCAGCAATTACAGCTGCAAGTCTTTTGGGGTATAAGCTTGGCACATCTAGCCACTGGGATTTTTGACCATTCTTCAAGTCAAAACTGCTCCAGCTCCTTCAAGTTGGATGGGTTCCGCTGGTGTACAGCAATATTTAAGTCATACCACAGATTCTCAATTGGATTGAGGTCTGGGCTTTGACTAGGCCATTCCAAGACATGTAAATGTTTCCCCTTAAACCATTCAATTGTTGCTTTAGCAGTATGCTTAGGTCATTGTCCTGCTGGAAGGTGAACCTCCGTCCCAGTCTCAAATCTCCTCCGTTTTTAACAAGTAATGTTTTTCATTTCTCTTCACCAATTTGGACTATTTTGTGTATGTCCATTACATGAAATCCAAATAAAATCAATTTACATTACCGTTTGTAATGCAACAAAATAGGAAAAAACACAAAGGGGGGTGAATACTTTTGCAAGGCACTGTATAAGCAGACAATGAAAGCTCTTACACTATTTGATTATTGCATTTCTCTAAAACAGGTTAAATGCTACATGTGCACCACCAAGTCAGAACAGTATGCAAAATGAAGAGGGGTAAATAGACCAAATAATTAGGGATAGACACATGGGCTACAGTTTACTACACAACATACACTTAGTATTACTTTCTCAGCTACAGTAACATATCTCCCTGGCATATTACATCATTTAAGCAGCAGCATACAAGACATTTTTGGACTCACCTTGTTGTGCTGTGCTCACTTGAACAGGAAAGGTGGTGCGGCGGTCCTTCGTGGGAAATTTTTGTCATCAAAGTCTGGCATTCTCTGGATTTGTGGTGCTTTCAAAACAACTGGAGGCCGGATTTACAATTCCGAGTTAGATGACAGTTCAAAACGTATTTTCCCAGTCGGAGCTAATTTATTCCCGACTTCCCAGTTGTCTTGAACTCACTGAAGTCAAGTTTTCGCAGTTCCGAATTAACAGTTTATTTGAGCGCGGTACAAATCATGCTTCATTGACAGCATGACCAATGTTGAATGTTTATCATTCTTAACTTGGAAAAGAGCCCCTTATTCCCAGATTTGGGACCACACAGCCACAGTCACTGATTCCTTCCAAACCACTCATTGTTCAATTTGCGATTTCCAACTTGTGGTGTAATGTTTAAGTCTAATGGCCGAAGAGCACCGATACATTTTATCTATAATTTCTCTTCATTATTTGTCTTAATATGACGAGGATTGAAAAGGATTTGCCAGTAGATTGTCGATTTGATTCATAAGGATGACTGCTAGCTATGATTTTGAAAGTATGATGTTGACATGATCAGTCCAATCAACGCTACTGTACATATAACGCAGCATAATTTTATCTGTGGCCAAAGACCTTGAGCCTTTTTGGAAGGGCACTTCTAATGTAACTCTATGGTAGCACCCAAGGGGCTAGAATTTTCGAAGTCTAACCTTAGACTTGGCGGTGACGTAGTGTCCCCATGAGTGACAAAACACTGAGCCAATCACGGCGCAGCTCTCTGTATTTTCTGCTGTCTTGTCCCACCAACACAGAAAGCACTGAGCTAGACTGAAACACCTGCATTTTGGAGCTGCCTTACTCAAGAAAACAAAAAAGAGACAACATTTTTATGCAGCTTTATTTACTTAATGATATATATTATTTTTGTTTGCAAACTGATTTGTGACACTTATTAATGGCAAAATAACATGCAAAACAGACAAGCCCACCTGCACTGAATGACGATCGTCACTGTGTGTGTGCGGGGGGGAGTGTGTCTGTATGGGTGTGTGTATGTGTGTATGGGTGTGGGTGTGTGAGTATGTGTGTGTTGGGCCTTCATACGGACTTAATGAACACCAGAAAGTACGTTCTCTGTCCGTTCTCCATTTAAAACCCAAAGCCACTGCATTTTTGTTCTCTGAAGTAGGTCAGACTTCCTGACGGGCCACCCCCAGGTGGAAAGTATAGGGAACAACACACCCCAGGTGGTAAGGATAGAGAACAACACTGATCCTCAAAATGGGGGCCCTCAGGGGTGCGTGCTCAGCCCCCTCCTGTAGCCCTGTTCACTCATGACTGCACGGCAAGGCACGACTCAAACACTATCATTAAGTTTGCTGATGACAACAGGGATAGGCGTGATCACCGACAATGATGAGACAGCCCATAGGGAGGAGGTCAGAGACCTGACCATGTGGTGCAAGGACAACAACCTCTCACTCAACATGATTACGACAAAGGAAATTATTGTGGACTACAGGAAAAGGAGGACTGAGCATGCCCTCATTCTCATTGACGGGGCTGCAGTGGAGCAGTTTGAGAGCTTCAAGTTCCTTGGCGTCCACATCACCAACAAACTATCATGGTCCAAACACACTAAGACCGTCGTGAAAAGGGCACGACAAAATCTATTCCCCCTCAGGAGACTGAAAAGTTTTGGCACGGGTCCTCAGATCCTCAAAAGGTTCTATAGCTGCACCATCGAGAGCATCCTGACTGGTTGCATCACTGCCTGGTATGGCAACTGCTCGGCGTATATAGCCCTGCTATTGTTATTTACTGCTGCTCTTAAATTATTTGTTTTTCTTATCTCTTACTTTTTTGGGGGGTATTTTATTAAAACTAGAATGTTGGTGCCTTCAGTAAGTATTTCTTTGTAAGGTTGTATTTGGCACATGTGACAAACAACTGATTTGATTTGATAAGTAGAACTTAACTACTACTTTCGAATACATTCACATTTTGTTTTGTTTTAGTTTGAAGGGTAGGTTCCCATCTGATACAGAAAGAATTGATGCTCTGTTTTTTTCAGGTCAGCAAAAGCAGGGCTATAAAAAGCAGCAATTCAGTGACCCTTAGTGTAGCCACAGGTCTGGCAGTCATCCCAATGCACAAAACATGAAGGGAAAGTACTTGTCTTTAGGAGGAAAGGACAACATAGGAGGCATGTTGTGCTTGAACGCCGTGCCAATGGAACAGAGTTGAAATCTAAAAATACCACCGCAACACACTTTCGTTCCCAACACGCCAGTGCCCTTTGCCATGAAAAGATCTGAAACCTTGACTGCAATTACACAAAATGACTATATATTTTTGTATTTTTCATAATTTCCAGTCAACTTGTAATTCCTCAGTTTGTGTGTGTCAGCATCAAGCATGGCCGAAAGGGAAACGGGTAACGCCTTGTGCTATTTAAAGCCGAAGGTATTCCAGGTATACTTCCAGACTTTGCTTACTCTACCATGCCAAACATTTACCAAAAGCCTCAGTGCTTGACACCTGTGACCAAGTCACGCCATCCCATTAGTTTAAACCAAACATAGACCATAACAGTTACTCAATGGTACTAGTAAGGAGTAAAAACATTACATGACAATTAGAAAACTCTCCGAAAGAAAACATAATCAGTTTTTCCATAAACGTACTTAATGTGTGTGGAAAGATCTGTTCCAGTTATGTAAGTTTTTTTTTTATGGTTTGAACTGGTTGTAATTTTAAAGTGAACACAAATATCAGTGTACTGAAAAGCAGGCAGTTGTTTTGTGTCCAGAGGAACAGAGCAATTGATCAATGGTTATAAGGACATAAATATATATGGACCCCACTGAACCCTATGTGTTTGTGTCTGAAATGACTTCAATGTGCTTAAAAACGTGAGCACAGGAATTGTGCAGGCTAATGCCAAAGTGCTGACAAGGCCAATATGTAGCAAAATTTGAAATCCAAAATACACCATGGTGAAATTCCATGTCTGAAGTGGACGCTCCCAAGCTTTGAAAGCAGATACAAGAGTTAAGAAGAAATAACTGCACTTTAAAATATGGGATGGATTTACAACCATCTGGATGGGAATCAAACGTGGTTCACGAGACAATCCAGCTGACGACAACAGCACCCTGCAATGAAATTGAATCTAATTCAAAATTCTTGAAAAGTGTTTCTGGTCAGCAGATCTATTAACTTTTCTCTCGTTCTTTCACTCTCTCAGACTCCTTGTCTTCCTCTGAGGGCAAACACCAAACGGCTGACAGAGGTATCACTTTTGATTGTGGTGGACCAAAACCCAGACTGTCTACCGACACATATTATGAACACTGACTAGAAGGCTCAGAGGTAAAGAGATGTTGAAGAATGGAAGTAGGCAGAGCCGTGTGGGCTGAGCTGGCAGCCACAAGAAAAGGTTGTGAAACACTTCCACAGGGGTAGAGCCAACTGAACTGGCTTCCGTCTACAACTCCATGGATCAAAACGAACCAGTTCGCCAAGTCTCCAAAAAACATGTAGCTGGAGGTGTACATATTTAGCTACTCTAACCAAAACTAACACACTATAAGACCATATTTAAAGAAGGTGTCTATTAAACAAATGAACTTGAAATATACAAATTGAATTGAATATATATTCAATGTCACAGCATACATATTGTTTGTGTTAATAAGACAAAGCAGGTTTCATATCTTTAATGAATGGTTCATGGTGAAATCTGTAAGTGAGCATCATTAGAGTTAGTAGATAATAGACAGTCCTTTTTATCATTTTTTTTTACTTCACCGTTATTTAACCAGGTAGGCTAGTTGAGAACAAGTTCACATTTACAACTGCAACCTGGTCAAGATAAAGCATAGCAGTGTGAACAGACAACAACACAGAGTTACACATGGAGTAAACAATTAACAAGTCAATAACACAGTAAAAAAAAAAAGTCTATATACATTGTGTGCAAAAGGCTTGAGGAGGTAGGCAAATAATTACAATTTAGCAGATTAACACTGGAGTGATAACTGATCAGATGATCATGTGCAAGTAGAGATACTGGCGTTCAAAAGAGCAGAAAAGTAAATAAATAAAAATAGTATGGGGATGAGGTAGGTAAATTGGGTGGGATATTTACAGATGGACTATGCACAGCTGCAGCGATCGGTTAGCTGCTCAGATAGCAGATGTTTAAAGTTGGTGAGGGAAATAAAAGTGTCTAACTTGAGCGAATTTTGCAATTCGTTCCAGTCACAGGCAGCAGAGAACTGGAAGGAAAGGCGGCCAAATGAGGTGTTGGCTTTAGGGATGATCGGTGAGATACAACTGCTGGAGAGCATGCCACGGGTGGGTGTTGCTATCGTGACCAGTGAACTGAGATAAGGCGGAGCTTTACCTAGCATGGACTGGTATATGACCTGGAGCACGTGGGTCTGGCAACGAATATGTAGCGAGGGCCAGCCGACTAGAGCATACAGGTCGCAGTGGTGGGTGGTATAAGTTGCTTTAGTAACAAATCGGATGGCACTGTGATAAACTGCATCTAGTTTGCTGAGTAGAGTATTGGAAGCTATTTTGTAGATGACATCGCTGAAGTCGAGCATCGGTAGGATATTCAGTTTTACTAGGTTAAGTTTGGCGGCATGAGTGAAGGAGGCTTTGTTGCGAAATAGAAAGCCGACTCTAGATTTGATTTTGGATTGGAGATATTTGATATGAGTCTGGAAGGAGAGTTTACAGTCTAGCCAGACACCTAGGTACTTTTTGATGTCCACATATTCTAGGTCGGCACCATCTAGGGTGGTGATGCTAGTCGGGCGTGTGGGTGCAGGCAGCAAACGGTTGAAAAGCATGCATTTGGTTTTACTAGCGTTGAAGAGCAGTTGGAGGCCACGGAAGGAGTGTTGTATGGCATTGAAGCTCATTTGGAGGTTAGATAGCTCAGTGTCCAAGGAAGGGCCAGAAGTATACAGAATGGTGTCGTCTGCGTAGAGGTGGATCAGGGAATCGCCCGCAGCTAGAGCAACATCATTGATATATACAGAGAAAAGAGTCGGCCGGAGAATTGAACCCTGTGGTATCCCCATAGATACTGCCAGAGGACCGGACAACATCCCCTCCGATTTGACACACTGATCTCTGTCTGCAAAGTAGTTGGTGAAGCAGGCAAGGCAGTCATTAGAAAAACTGAGGCTACTGAGTCTGCCGATAAGAATATGGTGATTGACAGAGTCGAAAGCCTTGGCCAGGTCGATGAATACGGCTGCACAGTACTGTCTTTTATAGATGGCGGTTATGATATCGTTTAGTACCTTGAGCGTGGCTGAGGTGCACCGTGACCGGTTCGGAAACCAGATTGCACAGCGGAGAAGGTACGGTGGGATTCGAGATGGTCAGTGATCTGTTTGTTGACTTGGCTTTTGAAGACCTTAGATAGGCAGGGCAGGATGGATATAGGTCTGTAACAGTTTGGGTCCAGGGTGTCTCCCCCTTTGAAGAGGGGGATGACTGTGGCAGCTTTCCAATCCTTGGGGATCTCAGACGATACGAAAGAGAGGTTGAACATGCTGGTAATAGGGGTTGCGACAATGGCGGCGGATAGTTTCAGAATTAGAGGGTCCAGATTGTCAAGCCCAGCTGATTTGTATGGGTCCAGGTTTTGCAGCTCTTTCAGAACATCTGCTATCTGGATTTGGGTAAAGGAGAAGCTGGGGAGGCTTGGGCGAGTAGCTGCGGGGGGGACGGAGCTGTTGGCCGAGGTTGGAGTAGCCAGGAGGAAGACATGGCCAGCCGTTGAGAAATGCTTGTTGAAGTTTTCGATTATCATGGATTTATCGGTGGTGACCGTGTTACCTAGCCTCAGTGCAGTGGGCAGCTGGGAGGAGGTGCTCTTGTTCTCCATGGACTTTACAGTGTCCCAAAACTTTTTGGAGTTAGAGCTACAGGATGCAAATTTCTGCTTGAAAAAGCTGGCCTTTGCTTTCCTGACTGACTGCGTGTATTGGTTCCTGACTTCCCTGAACAGTTGCATATCGCGGGGACTATTCGATGCTATTGCAGTCCGCCACAGGATGTTTTTGTGCTGGTCGAGGGCAGTCAGGTCTGGAGTGAACCAAGGGCTATATCTGTTCATTACTTATTAAAAATAAGTATCACATTTACTAAAGTTTTCAGACTCTTTACTCAGTACTTTTTTGAAGCACCTTTGGCAGCAAGTATAGCCTCTTGTGCATGACGCTACAAATTTAGCCCACCTGTATTTGGGGAGTTTCTCCCATTCTTCTCTGAGGATCCTCTCAAGCTCTGTCAGGTTGAATGGGGAGCGTCGCTGCACAGCTATTTTCCGGTTCATGTCCGGGATCTGGCTGGGCCACACAAGGACTTTCAGAGACTTGTCCCGAAGCCACTCCTGCATTGTATTGGCTGTGTGCTTGGGGTTGTGGTCCTATTGGAAGGTGAAGGATAAGGATAGTCAGTTAAGGACAAATTCTTATTTACAATAGCTGAACCCTGACGACGCTGGGCCAATTGTGCACTCCCCTATGGGACTCCAAATCATGGCCGGTTGTGATACAGCCTGGAATCACACCAGAGTGTCTGTATTGATGCCTCACACACTGAGATGCAATACCTTAGACTGATGCAACGCTCGGGAGCCTGAGACCTTTAGTTGCCTTTTGGCAAACTCCAAGAGGGCTGTCATGTGCATTGTACCGAGGAGTGGCTTCCGTCTGGCCACTCTACCATAAAGGCCTGATTGGTGGAGTGCTGCAGAGATGGTTGTCCTTCTGGAAGGTTCTCACATCTCCACGGAGGAACTCTGGAGTTCTGTCAGAGTGATCATCAGGTTCTTGGTCACCTCCCTGACCAAGGCCCTTCTCCCCTGATTGCTCTGTTTGGCCAGGCGGCCAACTCTAGGAAGAGTCTTGATGGTTCCAAATTGATGGAGGCCACTGTGTTCTTGAGGACCTTCAATGCTGCAGACATTTTTTGGTACCCTTCCCCAGAACTCTGCCTCGACACAATCCTGTTTCTGAGCTCTTCAGACAATTCCTTCGACCTCATGGCTTGGTTTTTGCTATGACACACACTGTCAACTGTGAGAAGTTATGTAGACAGGTGTGTGACTTTCCAAATCATGTCCAATCAATTGAATTTACCACGGATGGACTCCAATAAAGTTGTAGAAGCATCTCAAGTATTATCAATGGAAACAGGATGCACCTGAGCTCAATTTCGAGTCAGGTAGCAAAGGGACTGAAAACATACAGTTGAAGTCGGAAGTTTACATACACTTAGGTTGGAGACATTAAAACTTGTTTTTCAACCACTCCACTCATTTCTTGTTAACAACCTATAGTTTTGGGAAGAAGATTAGGACATCTACTTTGTGCATGACACAAGTACTTTTTCCAACAATTGTTTACAGACAGATTATTTCACTTATTATTCACTGTATCACAATTTCAGTGGGTTAGAAGTTTACATACACTAAGTTGACTGTGCCTTTAAACAGCTGGGAAAATTCCAGAATATTATGTCATGGCTTTAGAAGCCTCTGATAGGCTAATTGACATCATTTGAGTCATTTGGAGGTACCTGTGGATGCAATTCAAGGCCTACCTTCAAACTCAGTGCCTCTTTCCTTGACATCATGGGGAAATAAAAATAAATCAGCCTAGACCTCAGAAAAAAAATGTGTAGACGTCCACAAGTCTGGTTCATCCTTGGCGGCAATTTCCAAACGCCCGAAGGTACCACGTTCATCTGTACAAAAAATAGGACGCAAGTATAAACAACATGGGACTACCCAGCCGTCATACCACTCAAGGGGAGACACGTTCTGTCTCCTAGAGATGAGCGTACTTTGGTGCAAAAAGGGCAAATCAATCCCAGAACAACAGCAAAGGACCTTGTGAAGATGCTGGAGGAAACAGGTACGAAAGTATTTAGATCCACAGTAAAATGACTTTTGCAACTGCACATGGAGACAGAGATCGTACTTTTTGGAGAAATGTCCCCTGGTCTGATTAAACAAAAATATAACTTTTTGGCCATAATGACCATCATTATGTTTGGAGGAAAAAGGGTGATGATTGCAAGTCTAAGAACACCATCCCAACCGTGAAGCACAGGGGGTGGCAGCATCATGTTGTGGGGGTGCTTTGCTGCAGGAGGGACAGGTGCACTTCACAAAATAGAATGCTTCATGAGGGAGGAAGATTATGTGGATATTTTGAAGCAACATCTCAAGACATCAGTCAGGAAGTTAAAGCTTGGTTGCGAATGGCTCTTCCAAATGGACAATGCATACTTCCAAAGCTGTTGCAAAATGGCTTAAGGACAACAAAGTCAAGGTATTGGAGAGGCCATCACAAAGCCCCGACCTCAATCCTATAGAACATTTGTGGGCAGAACTGAAAAAGCGTATGTGAGCAAGGAGGCCTACAAACCTGACTCAGTTCCACCAGTACTGTCAGGGGGAATGGGCCAAAATTCTCCCAACTTATTGTGGGAAGCTTGTGGAAGGCTATCCGAAACGTTTGACCCAAGTTAAACAATTTAAAGGCAATGCTACCAAATACTTATTGAGTGTATGTAAACTTCTGACCCACTGGGAATGTGATGAAATATAAGCTTATATAAATAATTATCTCTACTATTATTCTGACATTTCACATTCTTAAAATAAAGTGGTGATACTAACTGACCTAAGATGGACTTTTTACTTGGATTAAATTATGTATGTAAACTTTCCACTTAACTGTATGTACCTATTTTTTATACATTTGCAAAAATTTCTAAAAACCTGTTTTTGCTTTGTCATTATGGGGTATTGTGTAGATTGATGATGATGAAAACAACAAGGTCTGAATACTTTCCAAATGGACTGTATATACTGGTATTGCTTAAGACGTGCTCTTATGCCATCTGGGGGGTGTTAGCTGACATTTTTATGAACAAAAAAAGAAAGCAGTTGTCATATGCAAATTATTTTCCATCACTTGTTTAACTGGGAACATGATCCTGTTGCTGTAGCACGTGTGCTAAGCTATGGGCGTGCATCATTTTACATTTTAGTAATTTAGCGACTTACTGGAGCAATTAGGATTGAGTGCCTTGCTCAAGCGCACATGAACACATTTTTCATCTAGTCGGACCGGGGATTCGACCAGCAACAGTTCAGTTACTGGTCCAACGCTAGGCTACCTCCTAACTGTGAATTAGCTTTGCACATACAGTATGGCAAAATCCTGTTTTGTCAGAAAATGGATATGACTTCAAAATAGATTATTTTCTAGAAATTGCTCGTACATTCTAATACCTGGATCAATATTGAGACCCAATTGCACAATATATGCATGAATTAGCATCCAAACCATACACTTATAACAGCAAGGCACATATTCCTCTACTATAAGTATCAAAAATCAATGCCTAGAAACTTTTGCACATGGCGAATGCTGTCCACCAACATTTAGACAGCACTGCTTGCATGATTTACACCCAGATAATGTGATCCACCTTGCCTAATACAGTGGATTGAGTCAGTAATATTTTGACTTAGGCTTTTAAAAAGGTTGAAACGCTGTATCTCAAGGTGACCTCAATGAATGTCTACACAACAATATACAGTATCTACAGAAAGTAGTCATGCCCCTTGACTTATTCCACTATTTCTTTGTGTTACTGCCTGAATTCAAAATTGATTATGCATTTTTTTTTCTCTCACCGATCTACACATACTATGACAAAGTAAAAACATGTTTTAATTTTCAAATGTATTTAGATATCTAATTTACATCAGTATTCACATCCCTGAGTCAATATTTTGTAGAAGCACCATTGCCAGCGAATACAGCTGTGAGTCTTTCTGGGTAAGTCTCTAAGCGCTTTGCACACCTGGATTGTGCCATATTTGCCCAGTATCTTTTTCAAAATTGCTGGACAACCATTTTCAGGTCTTGCCATTGATTTTCAAGTAGATTTAAGTCAAAACATTAACTTGGCCATTCACGAATATTCAATGTCTCATGGTAAGCAACTCCAATGTACATTTGGCCTTGTGTTTTGTGTTTTAGGTTATTGTCCTGCTGAAAGGTGAACTCATCTCCTAGTGTCTGGTGGGAAGCAAATTGAACCAGGTTTTCCTCTAGGGTTTGCCTATTATCACCTCCATTACGTAATTGTTTTTATCCTGAAAAACTCCCCAGTCATTAACGATCATAAGCATACCCATAAAATGATGCAGCCACCACTATGCTTGAAAATATGGAGAGTGGTACTCAGTAATATGTTGTATTGGATTTGCCTAAACCAAACACTTGGTATTCTTGTCGCAAATCTCGCCGAAGATGGTGCCTTTTCCTGTTCGGGCGGCGCTCGGCGGTCGTCGTCACCGGCCTATTAGCTGCCATCGATTCCCTTTCCGTTTGTTTCTGTTTATTGGGTAATTGGGTACACCTGTTTTGAGTTAGTGTTTGTTTGTAGGCTATTTAAGGGCACTAGGCCCGCTGGGTATTTGTGCGGGCTTGTTTTCCTGTTATCAAGTGTGTGAGCCCACCGAATCAATTTATCACGGACACCAAGCGGCACGTACTTACGACCGGTCGGACACTGTGTAGGCGCAGGTTCAACCCTCAACGACCGCTCGATGTCCACGTCCACCTCCCATACCACCGGGGCCACCAGCCGAGAGGCTGGAAGGATGGGAGTGGGTTCGATGGACCGGTCCTCGGTGTCATAGAGACGGGACAGCGCGTCGGCCTTAGTGTTAACGGAACCTGGTCTATAAGAGATCGTAAATCTAAAGCGTGTAAAGAACATGGCCCACCTAGCCTGATGCGGATTCAGTCTCCTCGCTGCTCGAATATACTCCAGATTGGGGTGGTCAGTCCAGATGAGGAAAGGGTGTTTAGCCCCCTCTAGCCAGTGTCTCCACACCTTCAGGGCCTTTACCATAGCCAGTAACTCCCGATCCCAGACATCATAGTTCCGCTCCGCCGGACCCAGCTTTTTAGAAAAGAAAGCGCAGGGACAGAGCTTCGGTGGCGTGCCCGAGCGCTGAGACAGCACGGCTCCATCCCCAGCCTCGGACGCATCCACCTCCACTATGAATGCTAACGAAGGGTCCGGATGCGCCAACACGGGTGCTTCAGTGAACAGCGCCTTCAACTGGTTCAACTGGCCGACCACCGCAGACGCACCGGCCCCCCCTTCAGCAGTGAGGTAATGGGCGCCGCTACTTGGCCAAAACGCCGGATAAACCTCCGGTAGTAATTGGCAAACCCTAAAAACCGCTGCACCTCCTTTACCGTGGTCGGAGTCGGCCAATTACGCACGGCGTTAACACGGTCACACTCCATCACCACCCCCGAGCTGGAAATGCGATAACCCAATAAACAGAAACAAAGGGAAAGGGAATCGATGGCAGCTAACAGGCCGGCGACAACGACCGCCGAGCGCCGCCCGAACAGGAAGAGGCACCATCTTCGGCGAGATTCGTGACAGTACGTGCCGCTTGGTGTCCGTGATAAATTGATTCGGTGGTTTCACACACTACCGTCTTCGGGTCATCCGGGGATTGATAGGACAGTGCAGGGTTTTAGGGGGAAATACTGGTCACCTTAGCTAAGGAGGTGAAGCTCTATGTCTCTTCCTGTTCGGTATGTGCTCAGAGTAAGGCTCCTAGGCATCTGCCTAGGGGGAAGTTACAACCCCTCCCGGTTCCACAACGGCCATGTCCCCATCTCTCGGTAGATTTCCTTACTGATCTTCCCCCATCTCAGGGGAACACTACCGTTCTGGTCGTTGTGGATCGGTTCTCTAAGTCCTGCCGTCTCCTCCCATTGCCTGGTCTCCCTACGGCCCTACAGACTGCAGAGGCTCTATTTACCCACGTCTTCCGGCACTATGGGGTTCCAGAGGATATCGTATCTGATCGGGGTCCCCAGTTCACGTCCCGGGTTTGGAAGGCGTTTATGGAGCGTCTGGGGATCTCGGTCAGCCTTACCTCTGGTTATCACCCCGAAAGTAATGGGCAGGTGGAGAGAGTAAACCAGGAAGTGGGTAGGTTTCTGAGGTTGTATTGCCAGGACCGGCCAGGAGAATGGGCGAGGTACGTCCCGTGGGCAGAGTTGGCCCAGAACTCACTTCGCCATTCATCCACAAATATGTCGCCATTCGAATGCGTACTGGGCTACCAGCCGGTCCTGGCTCCGTGGCATCAGAGTCAGACCGAAGCTCCTGCGGTGGAGGAGTGGGTACAACGCTCTAGAGAGACCTGGCGGGCAGTCCAGGATTCTCTCAGGCAGGCCAGTGAACGGCAGAAGAGAGACGCTGACCGCCACCGCAGTGAGGCCCCGGTGTTCGCACCAGGGGACAGGGTCTGGCTCTCGACCCGAAACCTGCCCCTCCGCCTGCCCTGCCGATAGCTGGGGCCGCAGTGTGTGGGGCCATTTAAAGTCCTGAGGAGGATAAACGAGGTGTGTTATAGATTGCAACTTCCCTCTTACTATCGCATTAACCCCTCGTTTCATGTGTCTCTCCTCAGGCCAGTGGTAGCTGGTCCCCTACAAGATGGTGTAGCTGGTACCCTACAAGTACACAGTACGAGCGATTTTGGACTCGAGACGCCGGGTGAGGGGCCTGCAGTACCTCGTGGACTGGGAGGGGTACGGTCCGGAGGCGAGGTGCTGGGTACCGGGGAGGGACATTTTAGATCCTTCCCTCTTGAGGGATTTTCACCGCCTCCACCCGGATCGCCCCGCGCCTCGTCCTCCGGGTCATCCTCGAGGCCGGGGTCGGCGCGCTGCGGGATCCGTGCGTCAGGAGGGGGGGTACTGTCACGAATCTCGCCGAAGATGGTGCCTCTTCCTGTTCGGGCGGCACTCAGCGGTCGTTGTCACCGGCCTATTAGCTGCCATCGATTCCCTTTCCGTTTGTTTCTGTTTATTGGGTAATTGGGTACACCTGTTTTGAGTTAGTGTTTGTTTGTAGGCTATTTAAGGGCACTAGGCCCGCTGGGTATTTGTTGCAGCTTGTTTTCCTGTTATCTGGTGTATGAGTGTAATCAGTATTTTTCCGGACAGTTTTAGTCCGTTGTATTTTTGGGACGGGTTGTTTCATGCGCCCTGGTGTTTTGCATGCCGTGGCTCCACAGTCTATGGAATAAAATATCCACGAACTGAATTACCTGCTCTCTGCGCTTGACTCCTCCACTCCTCCACTCACCACTGTTAGAAGTTGTAACAATTCTGGACCAAAAGTAAATTGCTTTGCCACATTTTTTGCAGTATTACATTAGTGCCTTGTTGTAAACAGGATGCTTGTTTTGGAATATGTTTTATTCTTTAAAGGCTTCCTTCTTTTCACTCTTGTCAATTAGGTTAGTATTGTGGAGTAACTACAATGTTGTTGATCCATCCTCAGTTCTCTCCTATCACAGCCATGAAACTCTGTAACTGTTCTAAAGTCACCATTGGCCTCATGGTGAAATCCCTGAGCGGTTTCCTTTCTCTCCAGCAACTGAGTTAGGAAGAACGCCTGTATCTTTGTAGTGACTGGGTGTATTGATACACCATCCAAACTGTAATTAATAACTTCACCATGATGAAAGGGATATTTAATGTCTGCCTTTTTACCCATCTACCAATAGGTGCCCTTCTTTGTGAGGCATTGGAAAACCTCCCTGGTCTTTGTGGTTGAATCTGTGGTTGAAATTCCCTGTTTGAATGAGGGGCCTTACAGATAATTGTATGTGTGGGGTACAGAGATGAGTTAGTCATACAAAAATCATGTTAAACACTATTATTGTACAGAGAGAGTCCATTGCAAATTATTATGTTACTTATTATGTTATTACGTTACACGATAGATACCTTCCCCTACCGCGGCTGGGATTTAATTAAGAGTGGCTCTGCGATGATGTCCATTTTTATGTACACAGGGACATGTTAGGAAGCAGTGTGGGAGGGAGGTGTGTCGGACATAACATCTCAAATACGAAGTAAACATTGAATTCCAGGCTTTGTGGTTCTAGTCCCCCACATGGTCAGAAAGATCTTTAGTTATGAACTTTTCAGTCGTTCAATTGTTTCATTCTCCCCAATTCTTATATTGGAATAGATGGGTAATGATGAAATGTTAGCTAATATGTTGTGCACAGTCGCACCCAATATCTAATGATGTTCCAACGATGTGTAATGAAACGATGTGCTTAAATTCATACAAATGTTTCCAAATGACAAGGCGATCAAATTCTGCATGACAGAATAGATGCATTTTCTAAGCTTCTTCTTGGGAGACCTGTTTAAATATTTTCACCCTTGACGGGTGGGAGTGCTGCTCTTAACCCGAATAGTGAGCACACCCATGTAGAAACCAAATTGACACGTGGATCGACGCAGTACATCTGAAATCTCTTTCACTTCATCAGCTTTGTTGAAACGCGTGGAGTTGTATTGCATAACCCAGTTGTCTGTAAAGCCTGATTGAAGACAGATGCAGGCAAGATGGCATCAGCTTGTCTTAAAATGTCACCCTGGAAGACGTCTCAGATATGTGCGAGGAGTAGAGTACCTGTCTCTCTGATCATTGGTATTTGCACCATAATTATTATTCCTCTCAGGCTCCAGGGCACCCATTATTATAGGTCAAAGTTGGACAGAATTGTGTTGTGTTGATTTGGTCACACTATAACAAAATGTTTCACAACAGAACACACACATTATGTAGATCAGATAGCTTCTCCCTGTTTTAGTCTGTTTCTGGACGTTGTTTTCTTTAGTTTTGTGCCTACTGAACATGATACAAGACTTGAAACAAGACACAAATGACCCCTGCTCTAACCGTTGACCAACGACACGACCCAGTGTTGGTAAAACAGAAACTGTGACCAATGTGAAGGAAAATTGGTTAGAAGAGGGGAAGTGGTTGGATTTGTTCATTTGGCTGGCAGATAAAGTGTGAAGAGTAATCAAGAAAAAGACACATCCTTTTCTTTGGCATCCCATGTTCCGCATGATCTACATTTATAATTAAAACACAGAATAAAAAATAGTGCCAAAAGCAATATCCATTTGTGGGAAAACATTATGACTACTTAACATGCAAGCATGGAAAGGGAAAAACCTTTTGTCAGACAATGACATAACTAATCATTTTTTTGGACTGTCTTTAGAATAAATCTTGTTTACTGCATTTTTGTATTCCCTGGAGTAAGAGGGCTGTGTCCTCGTGCTGTCATCTAACTACAGCTGAGATAAAGTCATATAATATAGAAATGAAAGCTCTATACTCTTGTTTGCTTATGAGTAGGGTGCTACAGCCATAGATCTAATGGAAGTACTTCAAGTTCAACAATGTCCCATTGTACCTCTGGAGGAGTGACATGATTTAAAGGAGGAACCACTGTATGTGCATTATGAGTCACGAGTGTTGGTTCTACTGTCATGTAGCATGCTGTGGTTAAAGTGTGGGATGGAGTAGGTTGAAGTGTAATATGGTTTAGACTGTTAAGTCTGCTGTGGTGTAGAGGTTTACCAATGCGTGGCATTGGGGCTGGCTAAGGTACATGATGAATAGATCCATGGTCTAGTCAAATGTCAAGTCACAGGACCGAATTGGAGTTTCACAGTACCTTGAATTTGGAGAGAATGTAGTCATAAAAATGAAGCCTTCCAGTTAGAGGCAGCAATCAGGCTGCTGGTTCCAATCCTGGGACTGATTGGATGTCAACTGGTAACCTGAGTGACCTTGAGCAAGGCATTTAAGCCCTAAAACTGAGAAATCTTCAGAACTCATGGTACTGACAAACTAGACTATAAATAGCTACAGTATCATAGCAGTCAATTTTATTGCATTAGTACGCTAGACAACTTTGGCTAGATGATCCGCATACCAACTAGCCAACCCCAATGACTGTGCTGTGACCGCGTGGCACGATTATTCCTCACTAACTTAGATCACTTGTTATGACTGCTCTGTGCTTGTGATGTGTTGTGCCAATCCCTATGGCAGCATAAACAAGCTTGTGTGCTGTGTTAACGGAATATCCACGTGCTGTGTCACTGCGTTTCTCTGCTTTAGTAGCTGACAGCAACTGGAGGGCCCTCATACCAACAACAGACACTCTCTTGTTTTGAGTCGCTACGTCGCCCTCCTCCGCCTCACCTCCAGTCGTCTGGTCGCTAGTGACCAGGATGTTTATCGGGGCACGGCACAATGTTTGGCCCCGACCAGGTGTTTACAAACCCAGGATATCACAGACAATATTTAGCTTTGACCTTTCATTGGATAGATTGGTTCCTGGTAGAACCTGTCTGTATAATGACTCTGCAACAACTCCAGTGGATTTGTCTCTTGATACTCCAGGGCTTGGACAAGCATTTTGTCAACTGGTCCAAATGACTGTTTGAAGACCCTGCATGGCATGATGTGGGTGGCCTTACCACACAGTGACCCTGACTTCCACTAAAAATACAGTAGTCACTCTGGAAACGGCTCTTGTCAAACTGAACACGTGCGTGCGTCCGCGTGCGCAAATTGACTTTATCCCCCCACATGAAACACGATCACCACACACAGGTTGAAATAGCAAACCAAACTCTGAACCAAATATATTAATTTGGGTACAAGTTGAAAAGCACTAAACATTTATGGCAATTTAGCTAGCTATCTAGCTTGCTGTTGCTAGCTAATTTGTCCTGGGATATAAACATTGTGTTGTTATTTTACCTGAAATGCACAAGGTCCTCTACTCCAACAATTCATCGTTTCTAGTCATCTCTCCTCCTTCCAAGCTTTTTCTTCTTTGGATTTTATATGGCGATTGGCAACTAACTTTCATAATAAAGTGTATTACTTCAACCGACCTCAGTTCATCTTTCAATCACCCACGTGGGTATAACCAGTGAGGAGATGGCACTAAAAGCCAATGAGGAGATGGGAGATTCAGGACTTGCATTGCGTTCTGCATCACAAAATGAAGCAACTTCTATTTTAGGGCTTGGTGAACGTGAGCAAGTGTGGGTGCAATGATTGAATAACATGTATGTGTACATTTATTTTGCAATGCTCCCGCAGGTGACACATCCGGTTCGGTCAGCGTGTAAGGTGCAGGGTTGCGTAACCGGTGGAAGCCGGCTAGTGATGGCAATTTAACAGTCTGATGGCCTTGAGATAGAAGCTGATTTTCAGTCTCTCGGTCCCATGTTTGATGCACCTTACCTTCTGGATGGTAGGGTGAACAGGCCGTGGCTTGGGTGGTTGATGTCCTTGATTATCGTTTTGGCCTTCCTGTGACATCAGGTGCTGTAGGTGTCCTAGAGGGCAGGTAGTTTGCCCCTGGTGATGTGTTGTGCAGACCCACCACCCTCTGGAGAGCCCTGCAGTTGCGGGCGGTGCAGTTGCCATACCAGGTGGGGATACAGCCCGACAGGATGCTCTCAATTGTGCATCTGTAAAAGTTTGTGAGGGTTCTTAGGAGCCAAGCTGAATTTCTTTACCTCATTCAGTTACGGTTAAAGCTTCTCCAGTTGTCATTTTGTCAACTGGTCCAAATGGCTGTTTACTGTATGCTGTACAGCAGAAGACCCTGCAGGGCATGATGTGGGTGGCCTTACCACACAGTGACCTTGACTTCCACTGAAAATACAGTAGTCACTCTGGAAACTGCACCTTTGGGGCTCTTGAAATCTTCAAGTTCCTTCGCGTCCACATCACCAACAAACTAACATGGTCCAAGCACATCAAGACGGCCGTGAAGAGGGCACGACAAAACCTATTCCCCCTCAGGAGACTGAAACGATTTGGCATGGGTCCTCAGATCCTCAAAAGGTTTTACAGCTGCACCATCGAGAGCATCCTGACTGGTTGCATCACTGCCTGGTATGGCATCTGCTCACCCTCCCACCGCAAGGCACTACAGAGGGTAATGCATAAGCCCCAGTACATCACCGTGGCCAAGCTTCCTGCCATCCAGGACCTCTACACCAGGCAGTGTCAGAGGAAGGCCCTAAAAATGGTCAAAGATTCCAGCCACCCAGTCATAGACTGTTCTCTCTGCTACCGCATTGCAAGCGTTACTGGAGCAACAAGTCTAGGTCCAAGAGGCTTCTATACAGCTCATACCGCCAATCCATAAGTCTACTGAACAGCTAATTAAATGGCTACCCAGACTATTTGCACAACACCCCCCCCCCCCCCCCCCCCCCACGCTGCTGCTACTCTCTGTTATTATCTATGAATAGCCACTTTAATAACCATACCTGCACCTATTATAATTACCTCAATTACCTCGACACCGGTGCCCCCACACATTGACACATTGACTCTGTACCGGTACCCACTGTATATAGCCATGCAATTGTTATTTATTGCTGCTCCTTAATTATTCGTTTTTCTTATCTCTTACTTTTTTAAATGTATTTTCTTAAAACTGCATTGTTGGTTAAGGGCTTGTAAGTAAGCATTTCACTGTAAGGTTTACACATGTTGTATTCGGCGCATGTGACAAATAACATTTGATTTGATTTGATCTTGTCTTACCCGCACCATTAGGCTCTTGTCTTACCCAGTCTCAGAGCCGAAACATCCTACCATGCTCTCAATATTTACCCCACACAGTTAAAATTAGAGCTTCTCCAGTTGTCAAACAAAGAATGCGTTTATTTAATTTGCACATCAGCTTGTCCCTGATTGAGGGAGTTACACACATGCCAAGGTTCTGCTGATTTTTAAATCAGCACACAAAGCACTCTGCTGTGCAAATTAAAGGATAGTGTGACATGTTGGCAATTAAGCTAACTGTTTTGTTCTAGACTTCCAGTCACTGCCCTAATGCTAGTTACAGTGCCTTGCAAAAATATTCACCCCTCTTGGCGTTTTTCAAATTTTTTTTGCATTAAAACCTGTAAGGTAAAATTATATTATTTGGATTTCATGTAATGGACATACAAAAAATAGTCCAAATTGGTGAAGTGAAATTAAACAAATAATTTTAAAAAAAATTGAAAATTGGAGTCCCTAAGTAAGATCTAGTGCAACCAATTACCTTCAGAAGTCACATAATTAGTTAAATAAAGTCCACCTGTGTGCAATCTAAGTGTCACATGATCTGTCCCATTATCACAGTATACTGTATATCCACCTGTTCTGAAAGGCCCCAATGTCTGCATCACCACTAAGCAAGGGGCACCACCAAGCAAGCGGCACTATGAAGACCAAGGAGCTCTCCAAACAGGTCAGGGACAAAGTTGTGGAGAAGTACAGCTCAGGGTTGGGTTATAAAAAATATCAGAAACTGAACATCCCACCGAGCACCATTAAATCCATTATAAAAAAATTGAAAGAATATGGCACCACATCAAACCTGCCAAGAGAGGGCCACCCACCAAAACTCACGGACATTAATCAGAAAGGTAACAAAGAGATCAAAGAAAACCCTGAAGGAGCTGCATAACTCCACAGCGGAGATTGGAGTATCTGTCTATAGGACCACTTTAAGCCGTACACTCCACAGAGCTGGGCTTTATGGATGAGTGTCCATAAAAAAATAGCATGTTTGGTTGTCACCAAAGGTTATGTGGGAGACTCCCCAAACATGTGGAAGAAGGTACTTTGGTCAGATGAGACTAAAATTGAGCTTTTTGGCCATCAAGGAAAATGCAATGTCTTGTGCAAACTCAACACCTCACATCACCCAGAGAACATCTTCCCCACGAAGCATGGTGGTGGCAGCATCATGCTGTGGGGATGTTTTTCATTGGCAGGGACTGGAAAACTGGTCAGAATTTAAGAAATGATGGATGGCACTAAATACAGGGACATTTTTGAGGGAAATCTGTTTCAGTCATCCATAGATTTGAGACTGGGACGGAGGTTCACCTTCCAGCAGGACAATGACCAAATCATACAGCTAAAGCAACACTCGAGTGGTTTAAGGGGAAACCTTTAAATGTCTTGGAATGGCCTAGTCAAAGCCCAGACCTCAATCCAATTGAGAATCTGTGGTATGACTTAAAGATTGCTGTACATGAGCGGAACCCATCCAACTTGAAGGAGCTGGAGCAGTTTTGCCTTGAAGAATGGGCAAAAATCACAGTGGCTAGATGTACCAAGCTTAGAGACTTGCCAAGAGACTTGCAGCTGTAATTGCTGCAAAAGGTGGGCTCTACAAAGTATTGACTTCGTTGGGGTGAATAGTTATGCACACTCAAGTTTTCAGTTTTTTTTGACTCATTTCTTGTTTGTTTCACAATAAATAATATTTTGCATCTTCAGAGTGATAGGCATGTTGTGTAAATCAAATGATCAAACCCCCTAAAAATATTTTTTATTTCCACGTTGTAAGGCAACAAAATAGGAAAAAGGGGGGTTTGCCAAGGGGGGTGAATACTTTCGCAAGCCACTGTATATTTTGATGTGTATAGAAACATAGCACAGCACCTAAGCATTGGTGTCAATGTCAATTAACATTGAACTGTCTCAACCAGGCTTTACAGACCTTTAATGACCACATCGCCACCTGAACAAAACAATACGTCATAGGTGCTGTGTTTCTATGGGCTGCCATGCATTTTGAATGGGCAGCCAGGAAAAATGTCCATTATGGATGAGACATGTTATACCCTGCGGGGCACAGTAAAGCTTACACCCTGGTTCCTTCCTTGTGATGTCTGTGTGGCGCTGTGTACTGGCAAAGCATGATGTTTTGAGATGTTTGCCTCAACATCTGTGTCCACCATCAGCTCACACAACCACCTTCATCTCTGTACTCTGTTCCAAGAACCAATGTGGTATTTCACAATGTGGCAAATTTATTTAGGTGGCCTGAATTGGTCTTATAAATACCTAATACATTTCCAAACTGAGGAACAAGTATCCCTGCTCTTTCTCACCGAGGTCTCAGCCAGCTCCTCTACCTTACTGCTCTGTCTGCACAAGAGAATGAGACTGAATCACAAAGCATCATTGCATGTGTCCCAGTCCCTGCAATTCATTCATGTGTACTCTGAGTGACGGTCGGCATTAGCGCTGTTTTCCTAAGATGCTGTAACAACTGTCAGAGAAGAGTAATTAGGCAGGGGAGTGACACGAGGGGGTGCATGCATGCACACCCTTTCCCATTCCCAAAATCCAATATCCCCTCCACATGCCTCGCTACAGAATTCCTGTTTGTGAATCATTATATTTCGATTTTAGTCATTTAGCACACACTGTTATCCAGAGTCACTTACAGAGTCACTTACAGGAGCAAATAGGGTTAAGCGCCTTGCTCAAGGGCACATTGACATATTTTTCACCTAGTTGGCTCAGGGATTAGAACCAGCAACCTTTCGGTTGATAGCTCAATGCCCTTAATCGCTAGGCTACCTGCTGCCCATCATCACAACCTGTTAGCTGTTTGATGTGGTGTTGCATCTGCTCAGACAGCCATACCGCCTCTTTACCCAATCAGTCTTCTTCACTTCCTGTATGGGCTTAGCTTGGAGAGGTACATAGGCCTCTGTGGATAAACTGTTGCCTGGGAAAGGGTTTGGGGCGGCAGTGGGATACATGCATCTCAATCCCCACATGTATAGACGGGTAGTCTGCCTTCCAGTCTCGCTGTACCCATTAGCGCTAATCTGGAGCTTCCGATGCTTTCTTCTAAAGATCTGTGGGGTGAGCTTGGTGATAAACTGCAAAGCAGTCTGCCTCTTGAGGGACATGGTGGTTTAACAGACATACCATTTCCCATCGCACCATATCATGACACATTCCACACAGGGAATTACTCATACCAAGGGTACAATTGATTTATTAGCATACTCTATTACTCAAATCACAGACAAAGTGAAGCTTGTGTAAGGAGTGATAATAGTGCCAAAATAAATTTAATTTATTGGCATTTAAATCACTTCATACTTGTCATAGTGGAAGTCTAACAGTGATCTTGTGGAAAACACATGGAGAGAGATTTCACTTGGAACATTCACAAATAGCTCCGCTTACATCAGCATCTAGCTATGGCAATGCTAACAACCTACTCCCTACCTCTGTTTGTTTATGTAGAAGACACCCTGATAATGTTCTGCCCGACTCATTATACGAAATATGCAGGGAGAAAAATGCCTGGAATTAAATTCACATGACAGAACGTGGCAGTCAGTCAGGTCTACTTCAGGCATCTAGGAGACAGTGGATCTCTGTGTTAAATGGGTAAGTATAAACATGAAATACATGGCAAAATTAATGATTGTAATGATAAGAAGGAATGTTGGAGGGGGTAGTCAAAGTTGGAGTTGCCATTTTTCATTTCTAAAAGAGTCTGGTTATGTGAGTGTGTTTCACTGAACTATTAGAAGGATACTGGTGGTTGCAGAAATAACAATGCCCCCCCAAAAATAATTGAGTGCTTGTCTGGCCTAAGAATCAGAGAATACTCATTGCTTAATAAAGACTGAAATGCTAAAAACAGGCAAGGCAAAGTTGTTGAAAGGAACATCAACTGACACTTTTCAAGAGCTCTTTTTCCCAGTATAATGTTTTTTTAAATTGTTAGGTAAACTAGATACAGGTGTGTGTGGCGTGGAGGATTTGCTTTCTCCTGCCTCCACTCAACTTTCTTAAACTAATAGAGAGGTCAGGGGTTAATGGTTAGGAATGCCACCTTGACATTCTACTGGCTGCTTAACTACACCAGGAACGTTGTGTTCACATTCCATTAGAATAGGTTTTTCTACTGCTACACCAGGAACGTTGTGTTCACGTTCCATTAGAATACGTTATTCTACTGCTACACCAGGAACGTTGTGTTCACGTTCCATTAGAATAGGTTTTTCTACTGCTACACCAGGAACGTTGTGTTCACGTTCCATTAGAATAGGTTTTTCTACTGCTACACCAGGAACGTTGTGTTCACATTCCATTAGAATAGGTTTTTCTACTGCTACACCAGGAACGTTGTGTTCACGTTCCATTAGAATAGGTTTTTCTACTGCTACACCAGGAACGTTGTGTTCACGTTCCATTAGAATAGGTTTTTCTACTGCTACACCAGGAACGTTGTGTTCACGTTCCATTAGAATAGGTTTTTCTACTGCTACACCAGGAACGTTGTGTTCACGTTCCATTAGAATAGGTTTTTCTACTGCTACACCAGGAACGTTGTGTTCACGTTCCATTAGAATAGGTTTTTCTACTGCTACACCAGGAACGTTGTGTTCACGTTCCATTAGAATAGGTTTTTCTACTGCTACACCAGGAACGTTGTGTTCACGTTCCATTAGAATAGGTTTTTCTACTGCTACACCAGGAACGTTGTGTTCACGTTCCATTAGAATAGGTTTTTCTACTGCTACACCAGGAACGTTGTGTTCACGTTCCATTAGAATAAGTTTTTCTACTGCTACACCAGGAACGTTGTGTTCACGTTCCATTAGAATAGGTTTTTCTACTGCTACACCAGGAACGTTGTGTTCACGTTCCATTAGAATAGGTTTTTCTACTGCTACACCAGGAACGTTGTGTTCACGTTCCATTAGAATAGGTTTTTCTACTGCTACACCAGGAACGTTGTGTTCACGTTCCATTAGAATAGGTTTTTCTACTGCTACACCAGGAACGTTGTGTTCACGTTCCATTAGAATAGGTTTTTCTACTGCTACACCAGAGTTGTAGCGTAGAACTCAGAAGCTTGAACGACATTCAGTTGTGTATTAAGAAATTATAGTCTCTTCATAGGACGTAGACTAAAAGCAGAGAATCACACAAATGATTTACAGTAACTATAAAGGGAGTGTATCATGTGTGTCTCCCGTCAGTCAACAGATACAGTATGCAGCTGATGTAGCATCCCGATAAATATCCTAAGGCATAGTACACTAAAGGCTGTCATACCCATCAGTATTAGGTCATATCATTCTCTAATATGAAGACGGCCTCATTTAACATTCTATCCTTCATATTTACTGTATCTATATACAGATCAGGTCAGTTTTATTGCGATTCTTTAGCTTGTTTCCTCACGATATATAATGTGAGACAGTGGGATCTGACAGGGAATGTGTATCATGGATAAAGTTCACCAGAAAAAAAAAACACAATCTTTGTCCACCAGCTGTTGGACGACTTTCAAAAGTCTGGAGGGGAAAGAAAATCCAGCGGTGGTACGGCTTTGACAGCGTGCCGTGTGACAGCGTGGCGTGTGACAGCGTGCCGCGTGACAGCGTGCCGTGTGACAGCGTGGCGTGTGACAGCGTGCCGTGTGACAGCGTGCCGTGTGACAGCGTGCCGTGTGACAGCGTGCCGTGTGACAGCGTGGCGTGTGACAGCGTGCCGTGTGACAGCGTGGCGTGTGACAGCGTGGCGTGTGACAGCGTGCCGTGTGACAGCGTGCCGTGTGACAGCGTGCCGTGTGACAGCGTGCCGTGTGACAGCGTGGCGTGTGGCAGCGTGCCGCGTGGCAGCGTGGCGCTTGGCAGCGTGCCGCGTGGCAGCGTGCCGCGTGGCAGCGTGCCGCGTGGCAGCGTGCCGCGTGGCAGCGGCCGCGTGGCAGCGTGGCGTGTGACAGCGTGCCGTGTGACAGCGTGCCGTGTGACAGCGTGCCGTGTGACAGCGTGCCGTGTGACAGCGTGCCGTGTGACAGCGTGGCGTGTGGCAGCGTGCCGCGTGGCAGCGTGGCGCTTGGCAGCGTGCCGCGTGGCAGCGTGCCGCGTGGCAGCGTGCCGCGTGGCAGCGGCCGCGTGGCAGCGTGCCGCGTGGCAGCGTGCCGCGTGGCAGCGTGCCGCGTGACAGCGTGCCGCACGACAGCGTGCCGCACGACAGCGTGCCGCACGACAGCGTGCCGCACGACAGCGTGCCGCACGACAGCGTGCCGCACGACAGCGTGCCGCACGACAGCGGCCGTATGTCCATCCATTCCTTGGTGTTTCATGACAATCCAGGCTAATGACACAGGCTTGTCTGTATACAGGGCAGGAACACAACCTACTCAATTCCAACCTTAACAGCACAGGGGTGGACCGAGGGGAAATATGACATTTTAATATGGTCATGACTTATCATTTTTATAATATTGTTAATTTAAAAAGTATTTGGAAGGGGCTTTTAAGAGTGGGAATCTATGTGCGGGTTGCGTCAGCGATGGCTCAATCTGCAGGGCGTGGGGGACCCCGATTCTAATCTGTAGGGCGTGTGAGACCCCGATTCCAACTCCCTGTGTCATCCGAGGGATGTCTCCAAATGTGCTCACTACACGGCTTGGCTTTGCTGCAATGATAATTCATAATTATTATCATGTAATTTCTACTCAACCTGGACTCAGGGGAAGATGTAACATAGTTAAGGTAAATCTGAGAAAATTAGTGTGATATGTTACATTTGCATATGGTATATTTTATTTTGTGGATGTCCATCATCCATTTCATATGATATTTTACAGGGACCCTCAAAACAGCATGGTTCTTGACCTCAGGGGAAGTTGCCGAACCAATTTTGTGCAATTCCTGTCATAGAGCGGAAATGTTAGTTTAGGTTCCGCCTCGAAGACTGGGCTGTTAATAAATATTCAGGAATTAGGGTTGGGATTTCGACGTGTAGCAGAGAAATAACAACAGATATGCCCCTGACTAAGCCACTCTCTGTTGCCAAGAGAGTTTTTATCTATATTTTTAGTAGCTGTCTATTTACCACTACAAACCGATGCTGGCACAAAGAACACACTCAATGAGTGTGAGAAAAAGACCATAAGAAAACAAGAACATGCTCATCCATCTGCGGCGCTCCTAGTGGCCGGGAACTTTAATGCAGGGAAACATCCGTTTTACCTCATTTCTACCAGCATGTTACATATGCAACAAGAGGGGAAACAAACTCTAGACCACCTTTACTCCACAAACAGAGACGCACACAAAGCTCTCCCTCGCCATCCATTTTGCAAAGCTGACCATTACTCTATCCTCCCGATTCCTGCTTACAAGCCAAAACTAAAGCAGGAAGTACCAGTGACTCGTTCATGGCCAAACACGACTCCAACAACATCATTATGTTTACCGATGACACAACAGTGGTAGGCTGATAACCGGCAATGATGAGACAGCCTATAGGGAGGAGGTCAGGGACCTGGCAATGTAGTGCCAGGATAACAACCTCTCACTCAACGTGATCAAGATAAAGGAGATGATTGTTGACTAAGGGAAAAGGAGAGCTGAGCATGTCCCCATTCTCATCAACAGGACTGTATTTGAGCAGGTTGAGAGCTTCAAGTTCCTTGATGTCCACGTCACCTACGAACTATCATGGTCCAAAACACACCAAGACAGCCGTGAAGAGGGCACGACAATGCCTATTTCCCCTCAGTAGACTGAAAAGAGTTGGCATGGGTCCTCAGACACTCAAAAAGTTCTACAGCTGCACCATCGAGAGTGGTTGCATCACTGCCTGGAATGGCAACTGCTCAGCCTCCGACTACAGTAGGTAGTGTGTACGGCCTAGCACATCAATGGGGGCAAGATTCCTGCCATCCAGGACCTCTATACCAGGCGGTGTCAGAGGAAGGCCCTAATATTGTCCAAAGACTCCAGCCACCCTAGTCATAGACAAGTCAAGCTGAACCAGAGAGCCTAGGTCCTAAAGGCTTCTTAACATTTTCTACCCCCAGGCCATAAGACTCCTGAACAGCTGAACAGCAAACGGCTAAACGGACAATTTGAAATGATGACAGCTTTGCACACTCTTGGCATTCTCTCAACCAGCTTCACCTGGAATTATTTTTCAACAGTCTTGAAAGAGTTTATATATATACTGAGCACTTGTTGGCTGCTTTCCCTTCACTCTGCGGTCCAACTCATCCCAAACCATCTAATTTGGTTTGAGGTTGGGTGATTGTGGAGGCCAGGCCAGGCTGCAATCTGAGGTGCAGTTAACTCTAATGAACTTATTCTCTGCAGCAGAGGTAACTCTGGGTCTTCATTTCCTTTCCTGTGGAAAGGTCCTCATGAGAGCCAGTTTCATTATAGCGCTTGATGGTTTTTGCGACTGCACTTGAAGAAACTTTCAAAGTTCTTGACATTTTCTGGATTGACTGACCTTCCTGTCTTAAAGTAATTATGGACAGTCGTTTCTCTTTGCTTATTTCAGTATTTCCTGACATAATATGGACTATTTTGTATACCGCCCCTACCTTGTCACAACCCAATTGATTGGCTCAAATGCATTAAGAGTGAAAGAAATTCCACAAATTAACATTTAACAAGGCACACCTATTAATTGAAATGTATTCCAGGTGACTACCTCATGAAGCTGGTTGAGAGAATGCCAAGAGTGTGCAAAGCTGTCATCAAGGCAAAGGGTGGCTACTTTGAAGAATCTCAAGTTTAAAATATATTTTGATTTATTTAACACTTTTTTGTTACTGCATGATTCCATGTGTTATTTCCTAGTTTTCATGTTTTCACTATTATTCTACACTGTAGAAAAACCCTTGGATGAATAGGTGTGTCCAAACCTTTGACTGGTGCTGCATTTCACCCCATGTTTTTGGCATTAAACATTTATACTTCCATAAATTTTTTCAACTGTTACCGGCGGAGGCCTGTAGGTGTCCTAGAGCAAAACAACATGTTTGTGAGAGTCTCTTTCCATAGAGGGATTATAATAGTTTGTAGGCAAAACCGATCGGACTCTACAGATGATTTTGTGAGAAGACAGATTTTCGGGAGGTCTTTATGATCTGACAAACTCCCCTCTACCTCTGTCACCTTTCACCAGAGATGTGGAAATGTGACATTGTAGGATACTATGGATTTGAGACATATCCAATAAATACATCTCTAGCTTAAACTGGCAGGTTTTTATGGGGATTTTTTAATTATGCTAATTAGATGTCTACATAGGACGCGGACATCGACCTTAGGGGGTAACATGATTTTTAGAGACTACCTCATCTCTGTACTCCACACATAAAATTGTCTATAAGGTCCCTTAGTCAAGCAGTGAATTTGAAACCACAAAGACCAGAGAGGTATTCCAATGCCTCAAAACATACACAAATTGGTAGATGGATAAAAATGAAAAAAGCAGACATTAAAACTTCCTTTTTCAGCATGGTGAAGTTATTAATGACACTATGGATGGTGTAAAAGAGACTGTCTGTTTAAACTTCTTCACGGGATGATATTGAATGAGGGTGAAGAAAAAAGATGCACTGATTTGTAAAAAAAATGACAAAATGTTCTCTCTGTGACACAGCTGGGGGGACGACGGAGGCCAAATTCTGATCTGATCTCCTCAGGTCTGCTGGCTCTGGTGCACAATTTCACTCGACTTCAAAGTGCTCCACTGTCCCATCCACAGAGGGAGCTGGGCTGAACTCCTGTCAAGTGTTGTCAAATAGCCATTGCTCCACCTCATCCATAATACAAATCACCAGCTGGAAACTCTCCTTGAGAACTCTCCTTGGGAACTCTACTTGGGAACTCTCCTTGGGAACTGTCCTTGGGAACTCTCCTTGGGAACTCTCCTTGGGAACTCTCCTTGGGAACTCTCCTTGAGAACTCTCCTTGGGAACTCTACTTGGGAACTCTCCTTGGGAACTCTACTTGGCTTCTGAAAATGTGTGATTCCAAATCAATTAAATAAAATGTTATTTGTCACATTCTTTGAAATAACACGTGTAGACTAACAGTGAAATGCTTACTGAGGGCCCTTCCCAATAAATGCAGAGAGTAAAAAGAAACATTACTACACAAGGAATAAATACACATTGAGTAATGATAAATTGGTTATATACACAGGGTAACACTACTGAGTCCATGTGCAGGGGTACGAGGTAATTGAGGTAGATATGTACAAATGGGTAGGGATAAAGTGACTAGGCAACAGCATAGATAATAAGCAGTAGCAGCAGCGAACTCAAAAGAGCTCAAAGGGGTCCATGCAGACAGTTTTATCACTTGGGTGTAGAAGCTGTTCAGGGTCCTGTTTGTACCAGACTTGGTGCCTTGATACAGCCTGCCGTGCAGCAGCAGAGAGAACAGTATATAACTCTGACACCGCCTGGTATAGAGGTCCTTTAAGGCAGGGAGATAGACCCCAGTGAAGTACACTACCCCATCCGTAGCGTGTACTGTACAATAGGTATTACAGACATGGTCAGGGAAAGGTTGAACTGGTCAGCGCATGCTCCCAATGTGAGTCTTAAGTGAACTGCTCTTTAAAACCCAGGAAATTAGTTGGCCTTAAGAGTTTAGGGGTTTTTCATAAGCCACCAGTGATCATTTAGGACTTTTTTTACTTACTAAATATGTATCAGCTAACCATCTGCTAACTGAGGAACAGGTCATCAACATCTTAGAGACTGTGCTGTCCACTGACTGGAGGTTGAGAAACACTGTTGAGTACACACTTCTAGGCAAAACACTATCAAGCACCATGCATACACTAAGGCTTGAGCTCCAGTAATATTAATACAAACCTAATATAAACCTCTTTACTCCCAAGAGTTGTTACACTGGATGTGCATACAAGATAATAATATGCAGTTTTAAGGGAAATGTGTTGGTAATAGACTGTTTTAACACAGTTCCACCATGGACAACAAGCTGCTAGTGCTTAACAACGCTATGTCCCATATTAAGAGTATTTACCAGATTCCCATGGATGGATTAAAGACAACGAGTTACAGGGCTTTTCACTCCTTTGCCAAGCAGCACCAGTATGCCAAAAGCACAAATATGATTTCACAGATAAACCAGACTCTTGGGACGGACAGATGACAGGAAATCCAATGCAAATACCAATGTTTTTCTGCAATCCCCCATGTGAATACAACCACATGATTTATTCAGAGGAAGAGGATAGATCTCAACCACATGATGTATTCAGAGGAAGAGGATAGATCTCGACATTGAGATCTCTTTAACGGTACGCTTCTGGCGTGGATATATGCCATGCATTTCTACCCAAAGCCAATGCCAATAGGCCTGGGACTGAATCCAAGTCTCAAGCACTTCCTTTTCTCGTTTAAGTGGCTTTGATTCTAGGGTACATACAGTACATACTGTACAATCCATATCCTCCTTCATTCCTGCTCTCTCTATAATCACAGACTTGTATTTTGTCTGGCCGAAGCCTTAGCATTTCACCCAAGGTTGGGTCCTAGTCAATCCCAAGGTCTTGGGTTGTTCTTAACAAGAACCTTAAGGTTCTATTACCTCTACCGACAGGCAGACCTATTGGTCCCTTGATGTCTGCAGACTCAGCCAAGTGCACACGGTCCATGTAGCCTGCCCTACACCCTTCCTCTGCTCTCAATTCCGTCCATACCACCCCCTCCTTTCATTGAAATATTTAGGTTGGTAATTAAAGAAATGAGACGCAAAACAGTGTCTAAGATGAATGTTCTGATTTTGGTGTGTTAGGCTGTCACGAGCCAAGTCCATTTGCGTGAGAGCCTTGAGAAACTGGCATTGGAGGTAGAAAGGAAAGTAAAAGACCAGAGAAGTTCCCAACAGCAAGACAGACATTTTGGGCCCAGATGGAGGTGCACTTGCATTTTATTCCGTGCTGGGAACATGTAATCATTTGAAAGGAGATCGCGTTGAAGTGGGTACTTGAATGGAACCACACCTTATCTAAACAAAGTACCCCATTTAGAAATTGGCATTTAAACACATTCCTAGCTGGAGAAAAAAAAGGGGAGTCTTGGAGTTTGAAGAGCGCTTCGATGAAGCAGAAGAAAAACTGAAGAAGCAAAATGAAAAGATCTGGAAAATATGATGAACGTCACACTATCTATGAATAATAAATAACGAGTGATTGAGACAGAACCGAGACAAGTACACAGGACTATAGGGCTACAGAGTGCAGGGTCTGGCACATTTCAAAGGAATACAGAGAGAGGAAGGTATGTCCTGTATGACTTGTTAAAACCAACACTCTGCAACTGTTGTCTGTGTAGAGCATAAACAGAGAGATACGTCCATAATGTGTCCCCAACGCCATTTGCATTTCAGCTTTGTCCGATCACTTTTTCCCTCTCTCTCTGACTTCTGGAAAGATCCACAATGAAACATGCAGTGTAGCAATAGGTTGTTGTGGCAGTTGTTTCTCTCTACATGCCGGATCTACTAACAGAACAATACTGCATTAATTAGCTAGTATTTCCCATTTAAATATACAGTATTATAACATTTATATTGGGGACAGGGAGTAAATCAGAGAAAAAAACAAAGGATAGGACTATATCAGCAATGGAGTGTGCCTCAACGTTTGGTTGGTTTATGAGGGTGTAGCAGGTGTCACACTAACGAGCTATCAGAGCTAACATGGCAACACTCAGAGAATGAATACTGTGGGCTACAGGCTATAACTTATAGTGTTGTCAGACATAGATCACATTCTGAGGAGATATGTTCATTTCAATCATGTGTTTTGTATCCAAGAACAGTGATCTTTTTTAATTTGTTTGGACATTTGACTCGTTTGACTCATCCTTCTCAACCGTTGTTATTTACTATTCTATCTCTTTCAGATAGTTGGCTTATACAAGTATAGAGACTTCCCCTGTGAGTAGTGTGATCTTTTTATATAACAGAGGAAAAAAGAGAATAAAAATGGAGGTGAAATGCAAAGTGGTAGATGTGAAAAGACCCACACGGTTGAGCGTGACAGGCCTGAATATAATTGGCAAAATGTTAGCCATCGGCAAGAAGCAGACAAGTAGTAAAACCACAGTGTATCTGAATGGAAATCGGCACGGAGCCGTTGTTAACATTGCCTCGTCAGTAATTTAATGGCTTTCTACCCTCAGGATGATCCAACCTTGGCATACTCCACCTCTCTATCCATCTGCACAGCGTTATTTGAGGAGCAACATGCACACAAAGACACAAACAATCACTTGTTTCTCAGGGTCAAATAAACATGGATAGAATTTCATCAGAGTAAGCAGATTTCTTGGAGATGGAGGAAGAGGTGGGAGGGTTGGAAGTCAACAAGAGATGGAAGGGTTGGCAGACAACAAGAGATGGGAGGGTTGGAAGACAAATGGTAGGAGAGTTGGAAGATGACAGGTGGGAGGGTTGGAAGACAACACGAGATGGGAAGGTTGGAAGACAATAAGAGATGGGAGGGTTGGAAGACAATAAGAGATGGGAGGGTTGGAAGAAAATAAGAGATGGGAGAGTTGGAAGTCAACAGATGGGAGGGTTGGAAAACAACAAGAGATGGGAGGGTTGGAAGAGAACAAGAGATGGGAGGGTTGGAAGACAACACGAGATGGGAAGGTTGGAAGACAATAAGAGATGGGAGGGTTGGAAGACAATAAGAGATGGGAGGGTTGGAAGAAAATAAGCGATGGGAGAGTTGGAAGTCAACAGATGGGAGGGTTGGAAAACAACAAGAGATGGGAGGGTTGGAAGAGAACAAGAGATGGAAGGGTTGGAAGACAACAAGAAGTGGGATGGTTGGAAGACAGCAATATTTTGGGGGGTTGGAATACAACAAGAAGTGGGATGGTTGGAAGACAACAAGAGATGGGAGGGTTGGAAGACTACAAGAAGTTGGACGGTTGGAAGACAACGAGATGGGAGGGTTGGAAGACAATAAGAGATGGGTGGGTTGGATGACAACAATAGATGGTAGGGTTGGAAGATAACAAGAGATGGGAGGGTTGGAAGACAACAAGAGATGGGAGGGTTGGAAGACAACACGAGATGGGAAGGTTGGAAGACAATAAGAGATGGGAGGGTTGGAAGACAATAAGAGATGGGAGGGTTGGAAGACAACAAGAGATGGGAGGGTTGGAAGACAACAAGAGATGGCAGGGTTGGAAGACAACAAGAGATGGGAGGGTTGGAAGACAACAAGAGATGGGAGGGTTGGAAGACAACAAGAGATGGGAGGGTTGGAAGACAACAAGAGATGGGAGGGTTGGAAGACAACAAGAGATGGGAGGGTTGGAAGACAACAAGAGATGGGAGGGTTGGAAGATAACAAGAGATGGGAGGGTTGGAAGAAAATAAGAGATGGGAGAGTTGGAAGTCAACAGATGGAAGGGTTGGAAAACAACAAGAGATGGGAGGGTTGGAAGAGAACAAGAGATGGGAGGGTTGGAAGACAACACGAAATGGGAAGGTTGGAAGACAATAAGAGATGGGAGGGTTGGAAGAGAACAAGAGATGGGAGGGTTGGAAGAGAACAAGAGATGGGAGGGTTGGAATACAACAAGAAGTGGGATGGTTGGAAGACAGCAATATTTTGGGGGGTTGGAATACAACAAGAAGTGGGATGGTTGGAAGACAACAAGAGATGGGAGGGTTGGAAGACTACAAGAAGTTGGACGGTTGGAAGACAACAAGAGATGGGAGGGTTGGAAGACAATAAGAGATGGGTGGGTTGGATGACAACAATAGATGGTATGGTTGGAAGATAACAAGATATGGGAGTGTTGGAATACAACAAGAAGTGGGAGGGTTGGAAGACAACAAGAGATGGGAGGGTTGGAAGACAACAAGAGATGCGAGGGTTGGAAGATAACAAGAGATGGGAGGGTTGGAAGACAACAAGAGATGTGAGGGTTGGACGAACGTTTTGATGGGGAACATGCTTGATTTTTAGTGAAGTACCACTTCATATGGCCAATGTAATCAGTTTATTCCTGGCTTTGCCATGGTGATTATTTAAAAAAGGCAGTGAAAATTATGACAGCACAGCTTTGATCCTCCAATTTCACGATTCTATTATCTGTCATCAGGCGGCTATTGTATCGACCTATTAGAATTAAAACCACCATCCATAATTTATTTTCACAAAAACAGCAGCCCCGGTACTTAGTTTTCAGTCAAGTTGAAAATCAAAAATCAACATTTTATTGGTCACATACACATGGTTAGCAGATGTTATTGCGAGTGTAGCTAAATGCTTGTAAAGTTGAGGGATGCGACCGTAACTATGGAGTGGTAAAGGTTGTTCTCAGTTATAATCTTGAAAAATAAATGGGTTATATGATTAAGCTAAATTACCACTGAACAACAGTAACTTTCACATAGCACCTTTAAGACCATCTCAACATGCTTAGGGGCCTAACAGTTCGGTTTCACTCTCTCTTCATTATTAGTCTTTGTGGCCTGCCAGTCACCGGATACTCCCTCACGCCACACGACACAGTGATTCACCTCCAAAGATAAAAAGAAATCTGATATTTAATTCGCTGGGCTTTGAAGTAAACTGGCTTTTATTCCTTATAGTTAATCCATACATGGTGGAAGCGGCCAGGACAGTAAAAACTGTCATATTGATTTAGAGTATTATCTCTGATGAGCTCTGGAAGAGGAGTCCGGAGGAGCTCCATGCCTGGGCCCATTTTCTCCACATCCCGGAGGGAGGGGGAGGGGGAGGAGCAGGGTGACGGGGTAGGGCCTGGATGGGATAGGCGGCTGGCTCAGGGTGAAGTGGTAACCAGTGTTGTGGAGCCCAAACAGAGAAGCAGCAGCAGGAGGTGAGTATCTGTTTTCATAATGGGATCACTATAAAGACAAGTGTACATAATTTTGAGAAACATTAGTGCAGCTTTCCAGTAGTGCAAGAGTGATTGAATGTGGCCCACAGTCATAATAGCCCTGTGTAGAAAACCTTGTTGGCAGTGAGGGCCAGAGGGTGCACCTGTTTTTAATCTCTTTATGGAGTATGAAACAGGCTGAAAAAACAGATTGGCGTTTTAACTGTGGATACGCCCGCACTCTCCTTTAATGTCTGCCAAGGAGTGGGCAGGGTGTGTTAACCGGGTCTGGCTCTTTACATCTCACCCTCTATCCCTGATGCCTGTCATAATATGGTTGGCAGACACTGCTTTTCTAATGTGAGCCTAAGACTAACCTGTCCTGAAGCATTTACCCAAGAGAAAGAGATCAAGGGTTTGTGAGAAATTGAAGAATATCTGATCTATAAAAATCCATATAACAATCACTTTCATTTATAACATTTTGTCTAGTCTTGACCCCTGACTTTAGAGCATCAATACCTATCCAGTCACCTCTGCTGTCCTTTATGTAAATACAAGTCTACGTGGACCTTTGGGTAAGTTTGATGTTCTCTCTGCTACCGCATGGCAAGCGGTACCGGAGCGCCAAGTGTAGGACAAAAAGGCTTCTCAACAGTTTTTACCCCCAAGCCATAAGACTCCTGCCAGTCAGGTAATCAAATGGCTACCTGGACTATTTGCATTGTGTGTACCTTTTTTTCACTATTGGTTAGAGCTTGTAAGTAAGCATTTCACTGTTGTATTTGGCGCACGTGACAAATACACTTTGATTTGATTTGATTTGATGATGTCTCCTTCCTCCCCACATTTTAAGATGCTGGCAGTGATACACATCTATTCTGAACTGCTGTACTGGGTTCAGGCCATAAGAAGGCTTTCTGCCAAGATATGTCTGCGAGCAAAAAAGCTGTTAAAAGCTTGTTAAAAAACACATTTTACAAAGTACTCTCTGAACTGATGTTACTCTCCCACCATTAGAATACTGATCTAATGTATGACTTTTGTTTTGGAAACTGTTGCATGCCCACACAAAGTGCATTTATGACTAAGGAAAATTGCACAACAATAGATTATCACATATTTTTTTTGTTTGCCTGTGAGACCAAGTGTCTTCGAACTCAGTTCCCTTGCTTGCTAAGCTGTGTTAACCACTGAGCTAAACCCTAGGGTAGTTGCAGATGTAGGATCTTAATTTGATCACCATGTTGCAGAACTTTTCTGCAATGCAGGAAATCATTGGAAATGTGTGGTAGTGTATTTGAGGTTTAAAAAGGCTTTTGAACTTTGTAATTTACATTTAAAAATGTCAGACTTAAGTTTCCCTTGCGATAAATGTATCAAACCCCTACAAACATTTCCATTAATTATAATTCCACATAATAATTCACATTTCCTGTTGCTGCAGGATTATTTTCCTGCTGTATCAAACTGGCTCAAATGAAGATCCTACATCTGTAGTGAAAGTGTACAGGTTATTTATCATGTAGTAACATAAACGCTAACAGTGCTAGGTTAGTGCTGTCGTGTCTTTGGCTATGCCGGATTAAGTGATATGACATGCTATTCTATAAAATTATTTCTCCGTAATTAATATCACCTGATTGAGCTAATCATGTAAATGTAATTAACTAGAAAGTCGGGGCACCACAAAATAATATTTATAGAGCTGTTATCTTACGAATAAACTGCAGTCAATATTAATCGTCACCTTAATTCAGTCTCATCTGAAAGTTGTAAATTCTTGGTTATCTTCACGAACCCTGGCTAACAAGTTAAATCAGCAATGCAAAATTTGAAGAATGTCTCCGGTGGTCAATTGGATACGTTGTAGTAACGTCATTGTGTGGTAGACGGGATACTCTGTCTGTTCCTTCCTAACCTGCATTTGCAGCTGCTGTTGCTAACTCAACGGCTAGGAGGTATCACTTCTGTACTGAATAAGAGTTCAAAGTTTATACCATTCGCAACCAAAGCTCACGCTGATGTTGGCTTTGTACTGTAGTTATTATCTGAACCATTCTGACATCGGACCGTCATCCTCACATCCTCGGAACAGGAGGTTATATTGTCGTCAAGGCTTTATATAGGATGGGAGAAATGGGGTGTGTTTCATAGTTTACAACCTATGTCTCTTCACGTGGGCGGGCCACTGAGTCGGGCCTAATTCACTCATGAAAACCCAAATCTCTAAAATCACATTTCATCTCATCGCGAATAATTTCATATTCAAACATTTAAATTGAACAACAATTCCATGTGAATCCGATAACTACAATGTGCAGACTTTCCACTGTAGAGTTTATGTCATCTTATCATTGATGAGAATGTCTCAGATGACAACCGAACTGACATCATATTCATTGAGTACCAACGCATATGTTCAATTGTTCGGATTACCAGAATATAGTTAATTTCCCCCCACATTCTGATGTTCCCAGAATCTCTATGTTAACCAAGGTGTTTGCAAATGTAACATCAGTAGGGTAGAGAGAGGAAAAAGGGGGGAAGAGGTATTTATGACTCTCATAAACCTACCCCCAGGCCAACGTCATAACAGTGCCATAAGTACAAATGGCTTTCATCATCACAAAAAGGTATGGAGGCCCTACTGGCCCAAATGTAGAAAACCTGACAAATTATTTTGGGAAAAGGTTTTAAACATGTGTGCTGATTTTCCATGGAGCAGTGTACAACATTGATCATGTACAGTACACCCTTAATCCCTATGGTGTTTCAGAGAAGGACAGAGAATAACATAAGCTGTGGCAGGGAAACACTGGAGTGGATGAGAGCAGGGACTGTACATCAAAGGGAGACTGGCATGGGTGCAGAGTGGACCTCTGATTGGTAATCGTTTGCACATGCCTAAATGGGTCCACTGGGCAGGAACTGAGGATGGAGGAGAACTTTGATCGGACAGTGAAAAAAGCCCCACTGCAAAAACCAGCAATGACAAGAGCATAGCCACAGAACATTAAGAAATGTGGGGTAGCACTTTGATTAAGGTTTGACTGGTAAATAACCTGAAGTAAAGGCTATGTGATCTATCATGTAGCCGAACATCAACGCAGCAGTGGTGTTTAGTATATAGTAGATCAAGTTTGGCCATTTTTGAAAAAACAAAAACATATCTTTCCCATTATGTTCATGGATTTTAATAAGTAACAAAACAGGAGTAAAGACAACATATTGTACAGGCTATCTGCCTGAAATACTATGAAATAACTTTCAATATCAGAGAACTTTGACAGTGGAGACATCTGTTTTATCTAACTCAATGGACATGAAAGCCATTGGGTGTGATTCCATAAGCGTTAAACTTTGTTCTAGAACCATGGAGATCCATGTGATGCATTAGAACAAATATCCACATATGGACTAACAGTCGGACATCAAGCATTCCTTTTGAGAATTGCCCAAGATCTCTTGGCTCTGTTCAGATCCCAGACACACACACACACACACACACACACACACACACACACACACACACACACACACACACACACACACACGCACACACACACACGCACACACACACACATCGTCATGGCAACTAACCTTAATCCTCCATCCCGTTCAACCGTTCCATGGCATGCTCTCTCCGGCCATACTTGTGTGATTCTGGGAGGGGGAGGGGGAACTGTCAACTTTCCCTTCCGACTCTCCACAGCTGGACACAGCGTTCCCAGTTCGCATTAGGACGATGCTGTGGCCGTGAGCCAACCAGACACCTGCGTCTGACAGCTGAACACTGTGCGCATCAGTGGAGCGATACGGAGAGGATGGGAAGGATGCTACCAACTTACGTGGAGTAGAACTGAACAGAGAGAGACAGAGAGAGATCCTGTGTTAGTCAAGTCTTTGATTTGAATTCCCTTTCTTCGGGGCAGCCAACATGGTTCCCTGTTACAGGAAACCATTTCCAATCAGAATGTGTCACTACTGTGTTTGACCTCTGAATTGTTTCTGTGTTCTATCATAATTGCACATGGTCATTTGAACCCATATTTAAATATGTTATATTCCTCAAATGTCTGCTATCATGTGGCACTCCATAATCTCTTTGTAGGTACCGTCCATCAGGCTTTGCCACGCTGAGGCATTTCTTTACTGTAAACCCAATCAGTGAGGTGACTCAGTAAAAAGTGAGGAACCCTCAACATGAAACACATGCATTAGCCTTTTGGTGTAATTAGTTTTTGCTACAGTTAATAACAGTAAGTGCTTAGGTAGTACACAACAACAATTATTTTATATAATAACTACAGTGCCCCACCTAAATAACTCATTTTGTCTATTTGTCCTGTGAGCCTTTATGTGGCAATGGTAATTAAACAGGACTTTATTTGAAAAGGGGTAATGGCGTTCCTTATTTATTGCCTTGGTGAATTTGCAATATAAAACGCCTGAACTCTGGGTAGCCTTGGCGAAGCTAATCGTTTCTACCATCGACAAACCCTTTCTCTTCTTTCCTCCCCCAAGTTCAAGTGATTCGAGGATCCTGCTTTACAGAGCATTACCATCTCAGTTCATAACCGTAACACAATGACACACCTTCCATAGATCAAGCAAACAGTCCATTCTGCCACTCCTCAGTGGCATTGATATCTCATGCCTTGCTTTGATTAAAATTTATCCCGGCAGCTCACAAATCTTATATGGTTTCTCATATTTTCTGAAGCCTGTTGCAATACTGTGGTTTCACAATATCATTGAAGTCTTGTTGGTGAATTTAAAGAGCACTGTCAGTGTCAGTGTTGTGTAAGTTTAGAATTTAAAGTTGAAATATGATGAAGCATTTTATGAATTAATATATTTTTAATATGGTATATGGCTACAGTACGTGACTATCAAAGGATTTGCGTCTTCCACTGTATATTGCATCTAATGTTTCCTACACACTTTTATTATCTTAGACATAGTAGAGAATTGCTACAAGGGAACATTAAAATTAATTGGCATGCTAAGGGTTAAAGGTCGAATGCAGCTCTTTTTATCTCAATATCAAATCATTTCTGGGAAACCATTAAGTACCTTACTGTGATTGCTGTCAATTAAATTGTAAAAAATAAACAAAATAGCTTCTTAGCAAAGACCAATTTCTCAAGCAAGAATTTTACAATGACTATCTTGGCTACATGATATCATAGGAAAATGTCATCATGGTCTATTTTTGCAAAAAGGTACAAATGTCACAGTAGAAGCTCTGCCCTCCCTCCTCTCTCCCTGATTCCTCCCTCCCTACACCCTCCCTGCTCTCTCCCTCCTCTCTTACTCCTCCCCTATCTCTCCCTTCTCTCTCCCTCGCTCCTCTCTACATCCTCCCTCCCTCCTCTCTCCGTCCCTCATCTATACCTCATCCGTCCCTCCTCTCTCCCTCCTCCCACTCTCCTCTCTCCCTAATCCATCACTCCTCTCTCCCTCCTCTCTGCCACCCTCCCTCCTCTTTCACTCCTCCTTCTCTCCCTCCTCCCTCTGTCCCTCTGTGCTCCATCCTCTCTCCCTCCTCCCTCCTCCCTCTCTCCTCTCCATTCTCTCTCGTCTCTCCCTCCCTCCTCCCTCTTTCCTCTCTCACTTAACCCTCCTCTCCCTGCCCTCTCTCCCTCCATCTCTCCTCTCTCCCTCCTCTCTACCTCATCTCTACTCCCAATATTTCCCTCTTCTCTCTCTGCTCCTCCCTCCCTCCCTCCCTCCCTCCCTCCCTCCCTCCCTCCCTCCCTCCCTCCCTCCCTCCCTCCCTCCCTCTCTCACTCATCCCTCTCTCCTCTTTACCTCCTCTCTCCCTCCTCTCTCCCTCCCTCCTCCCTTTCTCCTCTCTCCCTCCTCTCTCCCGTTGTCCTCCTTCTTCTCTACCTCCTCTCTACCCTCTCTCTCCCTATCTCCTCTCTCCCTCCCTCTTCTCCCTATCCTCCATCTCTCTGTTCTCCCTCCCTCCTCTCTAACTCCTCCCGCTCCCATCTCTCCTCTCTACATCCTCTCTACCTCTTCCCTCCCTCCTCTCTAACTGCTCCCTCTCCCATCTCTCCTCTCTCCCTCCCCCTCCCTCCTCTCTAACTCCTCCCTCTCCCATCTCTCCTTTCTCCCTCCTCTCTTACTCATCCCTCTCAAATCAAATCAAATCAAATTTATTTATACAGCCCTTCGTACATCAGCTGAAATCTCAAAGTGCTGTACAGAAACCCAGCCTAAAACCCCAAACAGCAAGCAATGCAGGTGTAGAAGCACGGTGGCTAGGAAAAACTCCCTAGAAAGGCCAAAACCTAGGAAGAAACCTAGAGAGGAACCAGGCTATGTGGGGTGGCCAGTCCTCTTCTGGCTGTGCCGGGTGGAGATTATAACAGAACATGGCCAAGATGTTCAAATGTTCATAAATGACCAGCATGGTCCAATAATAATAAGGCAGAACAGTTGAAACTGGAGCAGCAGCACGGCCAGGTGGACGTGGGACAGCAAGGAGTCATCATGTCAGGTAGTCCTGAGGCATGATCCTAGGGCTCAGGTCATCTGAGAGAGAGAAAGAAAGAGAGAAAGAGAGAATTAGAGAGAGCACACTTAAATTCACACAGGACACCGAATAGGACAGGAGACGGACTCCAGATATAACAAACTGACCCTAGCCCCACGACACATAAACTACTGCAGCATAAATACTGGAGGCTGAGACAGGAGGGGTCAGGAGACACTGTGGCCCTAACAGGAAGGATATAACCCCACCCACTTTGCCAAAGCACAGCCCCCACACCACTAGAGGGATATCTTCAATTACCAACTTACCATCCTGAGACAAGGCTGAGTATAGCCCACAAAGATTTCCGCCACGGCACAACCCAAGGGAAGGGGGCGCCAACCCAGACAAGACGATCACATAAGTGACTCAACCCACTCAGGTGACGCACCCCTCCCAGAGACGGTATGAGAGAGCCCCAGTAAGCCAGTAAGCCCCTATAATAGGGTTAGAGGCAGAGAATCCCAGTGGAAAGAGGGGAACCGGCCAGGCAGAGACAGCAAGGGCGGTTCGTTGCTCCAGAGCCTTTCCGTTCACCTTCCCACTCCTGGGCCAGACTACACTCAATCATATGACCCACTGAAGTCACCCACTGAAGTCTTCAGTAAAGACTTAAAGGTTGAGACCGAGTCTCTGACATGGGTAGGCAGACCGTTCTATAAAAATTGAGCTCTATAGGAGAAAGCCCTGCCTCCAGCTGTTTGCTTAGAAATTCTAGGGACAATTAGGAGGCCTGCGTCTTGTGATCATAGCGTACGTGTAGGTATGTACGACAGGACCAAATCAGGGAGATAGGTAGGAGCAAGCCCATGTAATGCTTTGTAGGTTAGCAGTAAAACCTTGAAATCAGCCCTTGCTTTGACAGGAAGCCAGTGTAGGGAGGCTAGCACTGGAGAAATATGATCACATTTTTTGGTTCAAGTCAGGATTCTAGCAGCCGTATTTATCACTAACTGAAGTTTATTTAGTGCTTTATCCGGAATAAAGCCGGAAAGTAGAGCATTGCAGTAGTCTAACCAAAAAGTGACAAAAGCATGGATTAATTTTTCTGCATCATTTTTGGACAGAAAGTTTCTGATTTTTGCAATGTTACGTAGATGGAAAAAAGCTGTCCTGAAATGGTCTTGATATGTTCTTCAAAAGAGAGATCAGGGTCCAGAGTAACGCCGAGGTCCTTCACCGTTTTATTTGAGACGACTGTACAACCATTAAGATTAATTGTCAGATTCAACAGAAGATGTCTTTGTTTCTTGTGACCTAGAACAAGCATCTCTGTTTTGTCTGAGTTTAAAAGTAGAAAGTTTGCAGCCATCCACTTCCTTATGTCTGAAACAAACACATGCTTCTAGCGAGGGCAATTTTGGGGCTTCACCATGTTTCATTGAAATGTGCAGCTGTGTGTCATGCTCATAGCAGTGAAAGTTAACATTATGTTTTCGAATGACATCCCCAAGAGGTAAAATATATAGTGAAAACAATAGTGGTCCTAAAACGGAACCTTGAGGAACACCGAAATTTACAGTTGATTTGTCAGAGGACAAACCATTCACAGAGACAAACTGATATGGTTTTCCAATCTCTCCAAAAGAGTGTGGTGATCGATGGTATCAAAAGCAGCACTAAGGTCTAGGAGCACGAGGACAGATGCAGAGCATCGGTCTGATGCCATTAAAAGGTAATTTACCGCCTTCACAAGTGCAGTCTCAGTGCTATGATGGTGTCTAAAACCAGACTGAAGCATTTCGTATACATTGTTTGTCTTCAGGAATTCAGTGAGTTGCTGCGCAACAGCCTTTTCTAAAATTTTTGAGAGGAATGGAAGATTCGATATAGGCCAATAGTTTTTTATATTTTCTGGGTCATGGTTTGGCTTTTTCAAGAGAGGCTTTATTACTGCCACTTTTAGTGAGTTTGGTACACATCCGGTGGATAGAGAGCCATTTATTATGTTCAACATAGGAGGGCCAAGCACAGGAAGCAGCTCTTTCAGTAGTTTAGTTGGAATAGGGTCCAGTATGCAGCTTGAAGGTTTAGAGGCCATGATTATTTTAATCATTGTGTCAAGAGATATAGTACTAAAACACTTGAGCGTCTCTCTTGATCCTAGGTCCTGGCAGAGTTGTGCAGACTCAGGACAACTGAGCTTTGAAGGAATACGCAGATTTAAGGAGGAGTCCGTAATTTGCTTTCTAATAATCATTATCTTTTCCTCAAAGAAGTTAATGAATTTATCACTGCTAAAGTGAAAGCCATCCTCTCTTGGGGAATGCTGCTTTTTAGTTAGCTTTGCGACAGTATCAAAAAGGAATTTCGGATTTTTCTTATTTTCCTCAATGAAGTTAGAAAAATAGGATGATCGAGCAGCAGTAAGGGCTCTTCGGTACTGCACAGTACTGTCTTTTCAAGCTAGTCGGAAGACTTCCAGTTTGGTGTGGCGCCATTTCCGTTCCAATTTTCTGGAAGCTTGCTTCAGAGCTCGGGTATTTTCTGTGTACCAGGGAGCTAGTGTCTTATGAGAAATGTTTTTAGTTTTTAGGGGTGCAACTTCATCTAGGGTATTGCGCAAGGTTAAATTGAGTTCCTCAGTTAGGTGGTTAACTGATTTTTGTCCTCTGGCGTCCTTGGGTAGACAGAGGGAATCTGGAAGGACATCAAGGAATCTTTGTGTTGTCTGTGAATTTATAGCACGACTTTTGATGTTCCTTGGTTGGGGTCTGAGCAGATTATTTGTTAAAATTGTAAACGTAATAAAATGGTGGTCCGATAGTCCAGGATTATGAGGAAAAACATTAAGATCCACAACATTTATTCCATGGGACAAAACTAGGTCCACCTTTGCGGGATGCATGGGGGATATGGTCACTAGTGTAGCCAGGAGGTGAGGCCTCATTTAACACAGTAAATTCATCAGGCTTGAGCCATGTTTCAGTCAGGCCAATCACATCAAGATTATGATCAGTGATTAGTTCATTGACTATAATTGCCTTTGAAGTAAGGGATCTAACATTAAGTAGCCCTATTTTGAGATGTGAGGTATCATGATCTCTTTCAATAATGACAGGAATGGGGGAGGTCTTTATCCTAGTGAGGTTGCTAAGGCGGACACCGCCATGTTTAGTTTTGCCCAACCTAGGTCGAGGCACAGACACGGCCTCAATGGTGATAACTGAGCTGACTACACTGACTGTGCTAGTGGCAGATTCCACTATGCTGGCAGGCTGGCTAACAGCCTGCTGCCTGGCCTGCATCCTATTTCATTGTGGAGCTAGAAGAGTTAGAGCCCTGTCTATGTTGGTAGATAAGATGACAGCACCCCTCCAGCTAGGATGGAGTCCGTCACTCCATAGCAGGTCAGGCTTGGTCCTGTTTGTGGGTGAGTCCCAGAAAGAGGGCCAATTATCTGCTAATTCTATATTATGGGAGGGGCAGAAAACAGTTTTCAACCAGCGATTGAGTTGTGAGACTGCTGTAGAGCTCATCACTCCCCCTAACTGGGAGGGGGCCAGAGACAATTACTCGATGCTGACACATCTTTGTAGCTGATTTACACGCAGAAGCTATGTTGCGCTTGGTGATCTCTGACTGTGTCATCCTAACATTGTTGGTGCTCTCCTCTCTACCTCCTCTCTCCCTTCTCCCTTCCTTCTCCCTTCCTCCTCTCTCTCTCCTCTCTCTCTTCAACTTCCTTCCTCTCTCCCTCCTCCCTCCCTCATCTCTCTCTAATCTCTCTTCTCTCACCCTTCTCTCCCTCCTTCCTCCATCCCTTCTCTCTCACTCCTCTCTACCTCCTCTCTCCCTCCTGTCTCTCCCTCCTGTCTCCCACAAACAGTCCGACAGCAGCGTAGCACCCTCCATTCCACTGCTGGCTTGCCTCTGAAGCAAAGCAGGGTTGGTCGCTGGATGGGACACCAGATGCTGCTGGAAGTGGTGTTGGAGGGCCAGAAGAAGGTACTCTTTCCTTTGGCATACAAAAATATTCCAGGGATTGGGGACATTGCCCTGTGTAGTGTGCTGTCTTTCGGTGTCCTGACTCTCTGTGGTAACTAAAGATCCAATGGCACTTATCGTAAGAGTAGGGGTGTTAACTCCAGTATCCTAGCCCTCATACCATCATGGCCACCTAATCATAATCAGCTTCCAATTGGCTCACTCATCCCCCTCTTCTTTCCTGTAACTATTCCCTATGACATTGCTGTAAACGAGAATGTGTTCTCAGTCAACTTACCAAGTGAAGGGTTAAATAAATACAATATAAAACAGACAAACACAAACATACAGTTAGACACATGTTGTGAGGTGTTGATTGACTTCAAATTCCAAATGCTGGGTCATGACGGTTCCCTGTTTACAAATACGTAATTTGGGAAGATTAAACCTTTTTAAGAAGGTGGGTCCCCTGCGGGACGGTTGAGCTAACATATGCTAATGTGATTAGCATAAGGTTGTAAGTAACAAGAACATTTCCCAGGACATAGACATATCTGATATTGGCAGAAAGCTTAAATTATTGTTAATCTAACTGCACTGTCCAATTTACTCTAGCTATTACAGTGAAAGAATACCATGCTATTGTTTGAGGAGAGTCCACAATTTTGAACATGAAAAGTTATTAATAAACAAATTATGCACATTTGGGCAGTCCTGGTACAACATTTTGAACAGAATGCAATGTTTCATTGGCTCAGTATAAATCTTTGCACATTCACTGCTGCCATCTAGTGGCCAAAATCTAAATCGCGCCTGGGCTGGAATAATACATGATGGCATTTCTCTTGCATCTCAAAGATGATTGTACCAAAAAAATATAAAATAACGGTTGTTTTTCTCTTTGTATTATCTTTTACCAGATATATTGTCTTGTATTCTCCTACATTCCTTTAACATTTCCATTCCTTTAACATTGAAAGAATATGCATATCCTTGCTTCAGGGCCTTAGATACAGGCAGTTAGATTTGGGTATATCATTTTAGGTGAAAATTGAAAAAAAGGGGCCAATCCTTAAGCATTTGAACCAATCAGTTGTGTTGTGACAAGGAAGGGGTGGTATACAGAAGCTAGCTCTATTTGGTAAAAGAGCAAGTCCCTATTATGGCAAGAACAGCTCAAATAAGCAAAGAGAAACAACAGTCCATTATTACTTTAAGACATGAAGGTCAGTCAGTATGGAACATTTCAAGAACTTTGAAAGTTGCTTCAAGTGCAGTCGCAAAAACCATCAAACGCTATGATGAAACTGGCTCTCATGAGGACCGCCACAGGAAAGGAAGACCCAGAGTTACCTCTGCTGCAGAGGATAAATTCATTAGACTTAACTGCACCTCAGATTGCAGCTCAAATAAATTACAGACACATCTCAACAATAACTGTTCAGAGGAGACTGCATGAATCAGGCCTTTATGGTCGAATTGCTGCAAAGAACCCACTACTAAAGGACAACAATAATAAGAATTGACTTGCTTGGGCCAAGAAACACGAGCAATGGACATTAGACGGATATACATCTGTCTTTTGGTTTGATTGGTCCAAATTTGAGATTTATGGTTCCAACCGTCGTGTCTTTGAGAACCGCCTTGTCTTTGAGAGATGCAGAATAGGTGAACGGATGATCTCCGCATGTGTGGTTCATACAGTGAAGCATGGAGGAGATGGTGTGATGGTGTGGGAGTGATTTTCTGGTGACACTTTTGGTGATTTATTTAGAATTCAAAGTACACTTAACCAGCATGGCTACCACAGCATTCTGCAGCATTACGCCATCCCATATGGTTTGCGCTTAGTGGGACTATCATTTGATTTTCCACAGGACAATGACCCGAAACAGTTTTTTATAAATACAAGAGATTGTGTGTGAGAGAAATTGTTAGTGGGAAAATGTTAGTTAAAGAATCCACCTTAAGCATTAAAGGGAAAATGTTAGTTAAAGAATCCACCTCAAGCATTAAAGGTACACTATGCAGAAATTGCTCTGCCATTTCCTGGTTGCTAAAATTCTAATAATTTGCCTTTTTCAGTTTATGTGACAAAACAAGCAAGTAGAGTGTAGAGAATCATTGTACCATTTTAACCCCTGTGAAATATATTCTCCATAACCAGAAATATTGTATTTTCAGCTAAAACTAAATGTAGCAAAAACTCAACTGCAGACCGGGAAGCATAGAAATAGTGTACATTGAACATATCTACTGCTTCTTAGACTTGCTATCAATGAGAATGACAGGTCTGTAACTTCCATCTCTATGTGAATTCCGTCAGGTCACCCAAAAAGTTACATATTGCAGCTTTAAGTAAGCTGTGTAATTGAGGTCTTAAGAAATAACCAGAAAATAAATAACACCTCAACTCAAATGAGAAAGGTTCAAATGGTGAGCGATTAAGTGGTAATTAACTTCAGCACAATTGGTAATTAACTTCAGCTTAGTTGGTAATTAACTTCAGCTTAGTTGGTAATTATTTTCAGCTTAGTTTGGTAATTAACTTCAGCTTAGTTGGTAATTCACTTCAGCTTAGTTGGTAATTATTTTCAGCTTAGTTTGGTAATTAACTTCAGCTTAGTTGGTAATTATCTTCAGCTTAGTTGGTAATTAACTGCAGCTTAGTTGGTAATTATCTTCAGCTTAGTTGGTAATTAACTGCAGCTTAGTTGGTAATTATCTTCAGCTTAGTTTGGTAATTAACATCAGCTTAGTTGGTAATTATCTTCAGCTTAGTTTGGTAATTAACTTCAGCTTAGTTTGGTAATTAACTGCAGCTTAGTTTGGTAATTATCTTCAGCTTAGTTGGTAATTAACTGCAGCTTAGTTGGTAATTATCTTCAGCTTAGTTTGGTAATTAACATCAGCTTAGTTGGTAATTATCTTCAGCTTAGTTTGGTAATTAACTTCAGCTTAGTTTGGTAATTAACTGCAGCTTAGTTTGGTAATTATCTTCAGCTTAGTTGGTAATTAACTGCAGCTTAGTTGGTAATTATCTTCAGCTTAGTTTGGTAATTAACTTCAGCTTAGTTGGTAATTATCTTCAGCTTAGTTTGGTAATTAACATCAGCTTAGTTGGTAATTATCTTCAGCTTAGTTTGGTAATTAACTTCAGCTTAGTTGGTAATTATCTTCAGCTTAGTTTGGTAATTAACATCAGCTTAGTTGGTAATTATCTTCAGCTTAGTTTGGTAATTAACTTCAGCTTAGTTGGTAATTAACTGCAGCTTAGTTGGTAATTAACTGCAGCTTAGTTGGTAATTAACTTCAGCTTAGTTGGTAATTAACTGCAGCTTAGTTGGTAATTATCTTCAGCTTAGTTGGTAATTAACTGCAGCTTAGTTGGTAATTATCTTCAGCTTAGTTTGGTAATTAACTTCAGCTTAGTTGGTAATTAACTTCAGTTGCACTTGATGACATATTCATGGGAGGAGAACAATGACAAGAGACAAATATGCATGCAGATATGTGTACACACACACACACACACACACACACACACACACACACACACACACGCACAGACATCGAAATCACACAAATAACATTCCAGAAAAACGTATATCTGTTTTATGATGGTTGTCATAGACAGGGGCATTTTGTGGTTATGTTAAATCATGGATTGTTGAAAGTAGAGGATACCACTGGCGTCAACCCTCAGATGTTTTCAGATGAGCCTTGGGTATCACTGGAACTGACCTGGAAATGATGCTGCATCACCACACTGGTTAGCAGTGGTCTAAAGTAAAAATTAAGTTGTTTTTTGTACTTTACTTTACTATTTATATTTTTGCCAACTTTCACTTTTACTTCACTACATTCCTAAAGAAAATAATGTACTGACACCCACAAGTACTGGTTACATTTTGACAGGAAAACTGTCCAATTCACATACTGCCTCTGATCTGACTCACTAAACACAAATGCTTTGTTTGTAAATTAACTTCTTAGTGTTGGAGTGTGCCTATCCATAAATAAAACACATTTTTGGGTGTCCCGGGTGGCGCAGTGGTTAAGGGCACTGTACTGCAGTGCCAGCTGCGCCACCAGAGACCCTGGGTTTGCGCCCAGGCTCTGTCGTAACCGACTGGGAGTTCCCAGCGTAGTCCGGGTTAGGGAGGGTTTGGCTGGTAGGGAAATCCTTGTCTCATCGTGCACCAGCGACTCCTGTGGCGGGCTGGGCGCAGTGCGCGCTAACCAAGGTTGCCAGATGCAGGGTGTTTCCTCTGACACATTGGTGCGGCTGGCTTCCGGGTTGGAGGGCGCTGTGTTAAGAAGCAGTGCGGCTTGGTTGGGTTGTGTATCGGAGGATGTGGGTTAGGGCGCAGCCTAACCCTTTCAACCTTCGTCTCTCCCGAGCCCTTGTAGAGTTGTAGCGATGAGACAAAAAAACAATTGGATACCACGAAATGGGGGAGAAAAAGCGCAAAAAAATATAAAACACATTTTTTTTAAATTGTGCCGTCTGCACAGGAATTTAAAATGTTGATACTTAAGTATATTTTAGCAATTCCATTTACCTTTGATACTTGAGTATATTTAAAAACAAATACTTTGAATTTTACTCAAGTAGTATTTTACTGGGTGTTTTCTATTAAAGTGTTTTAATAGATACCAACAAATTGATTGACAATTTTTTGGCAAAGACTCCAGTCACCCAAGTCATAGACTTTTCTCTCTGCTATCGCACAGCAAGCGATCTAGGTCCAAAAGGCTCCTTAACAGCTTCTACCTCGAAGCCATGAGACTGTTGAACAATTAATCAAATGGCCACCCAGACTATTTACATTGTCCCCACTGACCTGCCACTTTGTTTTTACACTGCTGCTATTCACTGTTTATTATCTATGCATAGTCACTTTACCCAAACCTACATGTTCAAATTACCTCAATTAAACTGTACCCCCGCACATTGACTCGGTACCGAGAGCGATGGGGTTCAGTCCCAGCCGGTCCCAGGTGCAGCCTATTAAAGGATCCAGCTGGACCCCAGGTGCAGTCTATTAAAGGATCCAGCTGGACCCCAGGTGCAGCCTATTAAAGGATCCAACTGGACCCCAGGTGCAGCCTATTAAAGGATCCAGCTGGACCCCAGGTGCAGTCTATTAAAGGATCCAGCTGGACCCCAGGTGCAGTCTATTAAAGGATCCAGCTGGACCCCAGGTGCAGTCTATTAAAGGATCCAGCTGGACCCCGGGTGCAGTCTATTACATGATCCAGCTGGACCCCAGGTGCAGCCTATTAAAGGATCCAGCTGGACCCCAGGTGCAGCCTATTAAAGGATCCAGCTGGACCCCAGGTGCAGCCTATTAAAGGATCCAGCTGGACCCCAGGTGCAGCCTATTAAAGGATCCAGCTGGACCCCAGGTGCAGTCTATTAAAGGATCCAGCTGGACCCCAGGTGCAGCCTATTAAAGGATCCAGCTGGACCCCAGGTGCAGCCTATTAAAGGGTCCAACTGGACCCCAGGTGCAGCCTATTAAAGGATCCAGCTGGACCCCAGGTGCAGCCTATTAAAGGATCCAGCTGGACCCCAGGTGCAGTCTATTAAAGGATCCAGCTGGACCCCAGGTGCAGCCTATTAAAGGATCCAGCTGGACCCCAGGTGCAGCCTATTAAAGGATCCAGCTGGACCCCAGGTACAGCCTATTACATGATCCAGCTGGACCCCAGGTGCAGCCTATTAAAGGATCCAGCTGGACCCCAGGTGCAGCCTATTAAAGGATCCAGCTGGACCCAAGGTGCAGCCTATTAAAGGATCCAGCTGGACCCCAGGTGCAGCCTATTAAAGGATCCAGCTGGACCCCAGGTGCAGTCTATTAAAGGATCCAGCTGGACCCCAGGTGCAGCCTATTAAATGATCCAGCTGGACCCCAGGTGCAGTCTATTAAAGGATCCAGCTGGACCCCAGGTGCAGCCTATTAAAGGATCCAGCTGGACCCCAGGTGCAGCCTATTAAAGGATCCAGCTGGACCCCAGGTGCAGTCTATTAAAGGATCCAGCTGGACCCCAGGTGCAGCCTATTAAAGGATCCAGCTGGATCCCAGGTGCAGTCTATTAAAGGATCCAGCTGGACCCCAGGTGCAGCCTATCAAATGATCCAGCTGGACCCCAGGTGCAGCCTATCAAATGATCCAGCTTGACCCCAGGTGCAGCCTATCAAATGATCCAGCAGGATCCCAGGTACAGCCTATCAAATGATCCAGCTGGACCCCAGGTGCAGGCTATTACATGATCCAGCTGGACCCCAGATGCAGCCTATTAAAGGATCTAGCGGGACCCCAAACCCACAGTGTCCCCTCCCCAGAAATTAGCTTTACAATGTAAAATCATGGCCCCCTGTCGCAACCATAACATCAATTAAGTGTCACATAATTCCCTCCCTGTTCTCTTTCCTGGTCGCACATGGACCAGCTTAGCAAAGTTAGTATCAAACAGTTGCCTGTTGAATCATGTTTGGGAGGTACAATAGTGTTTTTTATTTAGCGGTTTCCCAGGCCCTTACTGTCACGAATATTACCGAAGGTGACTCCCGTTCTTGTTCGGGTGGCGCTCGGCGGTCGTCGTCGCCGGTCTACTAGCTGCCATCGATCCTTTGTTCTGTGTTCGTTTGGTTTTGTCTTATTGGTTTCACCTGTTTCTTGTTTGGTTATTAGGGTGGGTGTAACGATTCTCTTCTTGTGAAGTAGAGGCGGACCAAAGCGCAGCGTGGTGGTTGTTCATTGTATTTATTGACGACACTATACATGAACAAACTAACGGAAAAAAACAAGAAACGTGAGAACTCAAAACAGCCCTGTCTGGTGCAAACACAAAAACAGGAACAATCACCCACAAACACACAGTGAAACCCAGGCTACCTAAATATGGTTCCCAATCAGAGACAATGACGAACACCTGCCTCTGATTGAGAACCATATCAGGCCGAACATAGAACTAGACCAAAACATAGAAAAACAAACATAGACTGCCCACCCAACTCACGCCCTGACCATACTAAATAAATACAAAAACAAAGGAAATAGAGGTCAGAACGTGACAGTGGGGTTATATAAGTTCGTTCAGCCCGCTTCTGTTTGTGCGGGCTTGTTCGTATGTATGTGTTCGAGTGGTTTGTATTTCGGGTTTCTCGCTGTCCTTTATTTTTTCACATTATTGTTTTCTATTTTGTTCTTGTGATTTATTCTGGACGTTAAAGCGTGTTTTTCCCGCATCCTTTTGCTCTCTGCGCCTGACTCTTCCATCTTTGGTTAAACAAATATTTGTTTTCATTTGGAGTGAATATCATCTACCTGCTGTTTTAGTTAACATCCTGAATGAGATGCATGAACCAATCAAATCTCAGGCCGGTATTTATTAATTTGAAAATATGGGAGTTTCCGGGTAGTGCTTTCAGAATTGCATTTGATTTTTACAGCAGCACGTCTCACAAGGAGGAAGATGTTATATTTAGAAGTTGTTTATGTTGTTGCGTGCGCTGGGTGAATTCTCAGCCAGGTTTGCCATAAGAACTGAGTGGACCATGCCACCGCACTGCCAGTCTCTAAAACTGTTTTACTGCAAATAAATAAAAGACAGTGTCAGTAGAAACTAATAGGGAACACATATTATTTGATTTATTTAATTTGATAGTTATTTCTTATCAGTATCTGTCACACCCTGACCATAGTTTTGCTTTGTATGTTTCTATGTTTTGTTTGGTCAGGGTGTGATCTGAGTGGGCATTCTATGTTGTGTGTCTAGTTTGTCTGTTTCTGTGTTTGGCCTGATATGGTTCTCAATCAGAGGCAGGTGTTAGTCATTGTCTCTGATTGGGAGCCATATTTAGGTAGCCTGTTTTGTCATTGTGGGTTATTGTCTATGTCTAGTTGCATGTTAGCACTATGGTTCATTAGCAGTCACGGTCGTTTGTTGTTTTGTTAGCTTGTTCAGTTTACGTCGTGTTTTTCGTCATTCAATAAAAGAATGCATTTTGTGAGGGATTTATCTCTTCATACGACAAACGTGACAGTATCAAACACAAGTTCAGATACCGCCAGCCATTGTGCTGTCCTGTGGGTGTCTTAAAGTGGTGTATTCCCTAGTTGCCATAGATATTACCATTATTCATCATTGGAAAGGAAAGGGGATACCTTGTCAGTTGTACAACTGAATGCATTCAACTGAAATGTGTCTTCCGTATTTAAGCCAACCCCTATGAATCAGAGAGGTGTGGGGGGCTGCCTTAATTGAAAATAAATGGCGCGGGGGAACAGTGGGTTAACTGCCTTGCTCAGGGGGAAAACAACAGATTTTTACCTTGGCAGTTAACCCACTGGACGGCAACCTTTTGGTTACTGGCCCAATGCACTAACCACTAGGCTACCTGCTGCCCCATTGGACAAAACTTTGAGTTTGAATGGAGCTGTGGCTTTTCAAAGAGTCCCAGAGAGACAGAAACTATTTCCGGAAGCCATGGCATCTAAATGTAGAACCATCATGATGTTCTTGGGAGCAGGCAAATTGTAACAGAATCTTTCAACAACACACAAACATGTAACCTGGGTGTCTGATGTCAATCAGTATTTTGTTCTTGTAGCTTTTCATGGTATGCACACACTCTCACACCCTTACTCTTACAATAAGTACCATTCCATACACACCTTTTCCAGATCATTGCCATTTAGTTATTTACCAGTCTAGACTGTATGAACACAGGAAATGCTAATCACAACTTAAATGTGTCATCAAAGCTAAAACAATAGGTGTGTGGGATAAGGATCAAGACAAGTTCCTGCATTAGCTTTTTGTTTTCATATTGTTGGAGGAGTTGTGTTTAGACATGGTCACCAAGTCTGAACTGTAGAACATAAATATTATAATGGTGAGGTCGCTTCCAATTGAGAAATAGACACCCATCAAGACTACACTAAATACACCTGACTGCCCAGACAAGTGAGGTGAAATGAATGCAATCATGTGTAGCATATAGCCTGCAGCTCAACACAAGCAAATAAAACGTAAGATTTCTCACACTTGGTAAATTCAAAGACTAATTAGTGTGCGTAAAGTAAGCAAATAGTGAGGGGTATCATCAACCGCCATGCCTCTTTCACACCCAAGGCCAACCTTACATGAATGAGGTGCATGCTGGTACTGGATGACTAAATGACTACTGTGCACAACGTGGACACGAATACAAAGAGTTAGGTGGGTGATGTAATGATCGTAATCTTGATTATATCCGCTGTTGATGTACGTGTGATTGATTTTGTGAGGGATTTATCTCTTCAATCTATGAATGGATTATCAGCATGTTGAGTGTTTACATTGAAATGTGAGTGCACATAACAAAGTATGGGCTTATTTTCACAGTATACAAATGGTAATGTGTAAGTGGCGATGTGAACGAGGTCAAAATATGAATCTATATTGAAAGCCTTTAATACTGCTTCGCCGATGCAGACTGCAGATGATCTCTGCGGGTTTATAATGTAAGGGATGCACAAGTCAGTCATAACTGTCAACACTTTTCGATTGATAACAGTGCATTTTGACAGTGTGTTTATACCGTATGGGAAGAAATTCTGCATGGCCCCTGATTTAGACCAAGCAGACATTAGACATATTTTTCTGTATGTAAAGAATCAGCACCACTGTATTCTGTAAGGCCTAGGATTTACACCTTCACCTCAAACCTCATCATCTGCAGTAATAATATATTATCTTGAAGTACACATGTGCCTAGTTATATCTGCTGCCCAACAGTAAGTAAAACCATAAAACCATACACTCAGAAATGAGTACTTCCCAAACCCTGACTGTTAGAGCTAGTAAAACCATATGGAAGTGGAGATACATAGATATGTGTAGCTTTACAGTTTGTATTACTCCGCATGGTATCAAAGCAACTAAGGACACCACTCCAGGTTATGCCACTTAATGTCTTCTTCAATTGAAGCTAACAAAAGAGTATTTAATTATACTGAATGTTTTTCTACGGCAAAGTTTTTCCAGGATATTTTAAGGTGATTAACGTTTTGCTTGTACTTGCTTGTAGTTGCGAAATACTATCATTGCTTTGGCGTTCTGTCTAACAAAAGCCTAACATGATCAAACTGTCGTCTGTATTCCCTTTCCATTATAACCTTGAATAAATGAACAAGAAATAAACAACCAAACATCAAGTCAACAACAGTCATGAATGTGGTTAATGAACCATCAGCTGTTGCATATTACGATGAGTATACCAAACATTAAGAACATTAAGAACATTAAGAACTGTGCTTTCCACAGTTGTGTCAAATTGGCTGAATGTCCTTTGGGTGGTGGACCATTCTTGATACACACGGGAAACTGTTCAGTGTGAAAAACCCAGAAACATTTGTCTTTCCCATTCACCCTCTGAATGGCACTCATACACAATCCATGTCTCATTTTTCTCGAGGTTTAAAAATCATTATTTAACCTGTCTCCTACGCTGATTGAAGTGGATTTAACAAGTGACATCAATAAGGGATCATATCTTTCACCTGGATTCACCTGGTCAGTTTATGTCATGGAAAGAGCAGGTGTTCTTAATGTTTTGAAACACTCAGTAGTTTGGTATTTGGTATTTTATTAGGATTAGGATTGAGATATAGGCCAGTATATTGTAGCAAAGTAGTTGACATTGAGAAACGCCAGTATATTGTAGCAATCAGCAAGGCAGTGCAGCTGTCTACAAAGAGAGCAGCCTTTCCACGTGACCTCTGTTTCGCATACTTCACACACACACACACACACCTGAAACCGCTTAGCCTTATCAGGGGGATGACTACTGACGGCTTCTCCATGTACACACACACACACACACACACACACACACACACACACACACACACACACACACACACACAAACACACACACACACACACACACACACACACACAGTGGAAGGGCCATGAAGGCTTTCTCCCCCTCCTCTCAGCAATCCATCTTTGCTCGGTAAACAGCCCTTTTAACAGAGTGAGGGATGGTGTAAGAAGGTGTTAATCATGAGGTCTCTACCCCTCAGGCCTCTTGTTAACACCAGGTCTTCGACTCCTCCTTATCATGGTCATTCGTCCCTTCAGTGGTAGTGGTTATGGTTGGGATGTGGTGGATGGTCTGGACACTTACTGTACAGCTGTAGTTCGCCAACTGACTACCGTGGGACAGGGGCACTACTTAGACTGGACACACAGAATGCAGTCGAAGTGGAAGATGTATCTGTCCTTTCATCTGTGGGTGTTGGCGTTCTGCCTAAACCATATGTCTTCTGGAGTCAGCCACTTTATCTGCAAATCAATCACATTTCTTAATGTAGCAGCATTTTAGAAAGATCTGGGCCTGGACCCCAGGTCGATTGTGTGAATACACTGGGTATTCCAATTGGACATAGTGAATCCATTTGTCTTGAAAGCATTAGCTCCACAATCGTAGGCTGAAATTGAAATTGGCCACAGCGAATTGTATTTTATTTGCAATGACTGCTGTTGAGTCCGATAGGCTCTCAGTTAAAATGAACCAAGCAGTGAAAATGACAGATCTCTCTTAAAAACAAAAGCCAGATAAACGTTGGGGTAAACTCATTTTCGGACAATTCTGCTCTAAGGACGCATCGGCAAAACGTTCACATGGGAGCACGACATGAATTTGACGATTGTGCAAATTCTTCAGGATAACAACGGAATACATTAAACACCTGTAGACTACACGCAGAATGAGGTTCCTTCCTTTTACAACCCAATTGTCTTCTCAGAATGTTCCAGCTTTTGGTCAATGTTTTCTCTGTAGTCCTTCGCTAAGTAATTAAAATGTACTGTTCAGGGGTGAAAAAAACCCGAGGCAGTGTGACATAAATCCGACTGTTCCTCTGATGCGACTAACCCCCCTCAACCATTATTGAAAGTTTGACTTCAAAGAAGTGCCTCTGGTTGGTGATTCATATGCTGTCATGATACGATAGACACTCATGGAACTCATTCTGTCTGGCTTTTTGACGAGGTATAGGCACTATGGTTTCTCACACACGAAAGAGCCAGAGCACGTGTGTCACCCCTGAGAACGGAGCCACTCGTTAGGTAGACACTGTTACTCGGACATAACTTCAACCGTATTGGTTTTACTCTTTGTATGAAGACAAGTGTCTCTGAGACTGCTGGACTGCACTATGGCCGCTCATTGTTTGAGTTGGTCTGCTTTCACTTTAGCAAATGCAATCAGTCAATGTGGTAGCTGAATCTCAAAAAGTTTTCCTGACTGATTAACAGAAACAGGCTTTTTGGAAATATAGAACATATTTTATTTGATAATGGTTTGACGTGCAATTCATACAGCGTCTCGTTCCATCTAGTTGATTGGAAATAAAACATTTTTTTTTTAATGGATTGTCCACATAATCAAACAAAAGTATGTGTGTTTGAGGCCTGGATGCAGCACTTATTCCACACGGACCAGAGCCTCTGTGTTCGTGCTCCGTGTTACAATGCAGTACATGCTCTCACGTATTAATCATTACGCAGGGTGTTTAGAGTCAAGTCTCAGTGCTGATGGGTGGAAGAAGTCTCTCTCTCTCTCTCTCTCTCACACACACACACACACACACACACACACACACACACACACACACACACACACACACACACACACACACACAGCATTTGCCTGGTCTGACGTGTAGATGAGGAGCTGGCCCCGACTGGCCCCAACGGGTGTGTTTTGGGTTACGCACTCTACACTCTTCTGAGTCATAGGTCATAACCCCTGGGAGGAGGTAGAAGGGAGTGCTTCTTTTGTCTAACGTTTGTCTTGGATGCACCAGGCTGTAGTCCAGCCGTCAGACACTAGCAGGACAGCTGGTGGAGACTGACCAGCGCAGTTCCTGGAGAAAAGAGTGAGAACCGGCTTTAAATGTTCAGGGCGGATAGTTTGTCACCTCCCCTGTGTGTGGTGGAGGTCCTCCAAGAAGTTGTTACAGTAGACTTTTCCTCTGTGAAACAGAATCCCTTCGTTTATATCAGAGTGCACATTTAATTAGTATGACACAATGACAGGGTGCCGAGGACGGAGCCAAGTGGCGCGCCCATACATGGATTCCGGACATACCAGTGGTGTCGGGCGATAATATTTGACGGACCCTGGAAAATCCTGGAGGCTAAGCTGTCAGTTTAGACACCACAAACAGGTTTCCAACCAACTAAGGAACAGAGGAACTCCCATTGGATCAGATTCTTTCCTGAGTGGTTTTCCCAAATCAATGTTATACCAGCTAATGAGGCCCAGACTTTTAAAATGTATATAACAAATAACAAAACACCAAGCCCATTTACTAAAGGCCCTATGATCAACAACATAATAATGTCAATCGAAAATAACTTATTGGAATTGCTGGACCTTTTTCTTCCCATGGATTAGTAGGGTGAGAAACAAGACAAACTCTCTCCCACTTTCCCAGGCCTGTGAACCATGTGGACAGACAGACAAACACTGTGTTCATACAGACAGACTGAGAGCACGTGTGAAAATGACACTTCCCCTGAGCAGCCATCACATAGCAAGTCTCTCAAAGCCTGCGCCAAGATCAATTTCCATCAAAGGTCCAGTGGGACCAGTATCCCGCCATTTCTTGGAGACGAGTCAAGTCTTCCTTGAAGTGAAGGGAGCCAGGCTGTAAATGTATTATCTATAACAGAAGACATTACAGAGTTTTGTCATGTTTGTGCAGAGGTTCTCAAGGTCTTGTCACCATGGGCGAAATACAAAATGAAGCTTTCGTTGTCTTGCGATCCAAAATACACAAATTTAATTATTTCAACCTCTGACATCCATGTACTGTGACTACCTCCCTGGCATTTATAAACGTTTCATATTAAATTGAGGCCCACAGTTCCTTTGGAGGGGATGTAAGACCACAATTATTAGCTGACTCAGAGAATTATTTTTTAATGGCTATCAGACTTTCACCAGACTTTAACGATGCGGGGTATGACACTGTCAGTAAACGTTTTTTTCCGTGTGTGTGTACCGTTAGTGTAGTCAAGCATATCAAACCGGACCCCCTCCTATAATGCTCTGTGAATTACTTCTAATCTAAACATACAGTATGTTGATGTCATGTCCCGAAATGAAACATATCTGTCAATAAAGTTATTGGTGTAAGGCACCTTCCACTAAAACATGTAACTTCAAGTATTACATCAGTCAAAGAGATTGGAAGCGTACAAATAGCCCCCTGGCTTTATATCCTACAGACTTCACCTGGGCATGGTGTTAGACAAGCAGGTCTATCCTAGTCTTTCACACCTCTTCAACCTGATTGAGAGAGCAAGAGACAGAGGGAGGGAGAGAGAGAGAGAGATGGTAGGGAGAGAGAGAGAGAGAGAGAGGGAGGGGGAGAGGGAGAGAGAGAGAGAGAGAGAGAGAGGAGAGAGAGAGAGAGGGAGGCAGATAGAGAGCGCAATTTTATTTTATTTTTTATTTATTTTACCTTTATTTGTCTTACCCAATAAAGCCCCTTAAATTGAAAAATTGAAATTGAAATTGAAAATTGAGAAAGCGAGAAACACCCATTATAATGATGACATCTTACACTGGCCCTCCATGGCCTCGAACCCTGGGAGTAGGCGGCTTCACTTCCCCTCACAGCATGCACATCCCTGTCTTTTCCCATCATGATGACATCACAATGTCACCCGTCAGGAGCCTGCTCCTTTCAGCTTTCAGGAGGTCAGCAGGCAAACAATTGAAAAGACAAACAGCATGGAAAGAGGGGGAGGGAGGGAGGGAGAGAGAGAGAGAGAGAGAGAGAGAGGGGAGGGGGGGGGGGGGCTAAAAACACAAACAGACAGTGCAGGAAGGGAGGGAGAAAGAAAGTGGGAGAGTGGGTTATTTCCTCTAGGGTTTGTTTAAGAGAATAGGACACTCCTCTGGATGCTTTGATATGCCTGGGACTTTCTTGTTGGGGTTTTGATGAGAGTCCATCTCATGTCTCTTTTTGGTAGGGTTCTGTTGGGGTTTTGATGAGTGTCCAGCCCATGTCTCTCTTTGTTAGGGTTCTGTTGGGGTTTTGATGAGAGTCCATCTCATGTCTCTCTTTGGAAGGGTTCTGTTGGGGTTTTGATGAGAGTCCATCTCATGTCTCTCTTTGTTAGGGTTCTGTTGGGGTTTTGATGAGAGTCCATCTCATGTCTCTCTTTGTTAGGGTTCTGTTGGGGTTTTGATGAGAGTCCATCTCATGTCTCTTTTTGGTAGGGTTCTGTTGGGGTTTTGATGAGTGTCCAGCCCATGTCTCTCTTTGGTCAGGTTCTGTTGGGGTTTTGATGATAGTCCAGCCCATATCTCTCATTGGTCGGGTTCTGTGGACTTTAAGATTACATATACAGTTTGATTTGCTATGAGAGGATGTCCTGAAAAGGAAAGCAAAGGGAATATTGGTTTTCGGCCTGCCGTATTCAGATTAAAGACAACTGCACATTTCAACTGGCCCTTCCTTTTCTCAACCTAAAGAACTACTGTTTTCTTTAAAGTTGTATTGCCTGGATATTACGAATTATCATGTTAAACATTTATCTAAAGTGATAATTTTGTATGCCGATTTCATTTTTTTAAATGTTATATTTTGAATGTAATTGGAAAAGTATATTTCCGCAACTATGACCATTGAATAGAATGGCTCATTCAATTTTTACTTTGTTAAATTGATAGGCTCATATCATGTACTATATAGCTTGGAGTTACATGACTTGCAACAATTTAACGGTTGGTACCCAAATGTACGCCATTGTCTGCCCAGACTGTATTATATGGAATCCCAGGATGTCTAAGGCTATCTTATGTTGTTGCAAGTCAAAGGCATTAAAGATTATTCCGTAAATGTTCTTTGCTCCCATAAGACAAGTGAATATACTCCTGCGTGACTGCACAGGGGAGATAACTTATGGGCTTGGACATCAGAACCAGGAAATATGTTGTACCCTTTGACCTGGAATATCTAGCAGAGGTTTAACTCTGGATATAACAATGGGCTGAGGCCAATTCTGGATGATTCCTGCCTTTACAAGGCTTCCACCAGCACCCTCTATATCCCATTTGATGCGTAGTGTTTTGCAAGTCTACCCATGTTTGCTCTTGATTTAAGACCCAAGGCTTGTTTGAAGCCAAGAGACACAAATGGGATGCAGAGAGAGGTCCCACAATTCAGCCAAGATAAAAAGCAGACAGTGAGGTTGTACTCCAACGCCTGCAAATGTATGAGAAAATTGGTACTGAACCTGGCAGTGAGCCTCATTTACACAGGTATAGTGTGTACCTAACTACCAAACTCAAAGTTAGGTTAAGACAAAATCGGTCTTGCCCTGACTACAACACCTGGGCTAGCATTCTTCAAAAACGTACAAGAAGAGAGTGTACAATCAGGATATTAAATCTGAGCCCTAGATCAGAGAGATGCTGTGGTAGGAGACAAAGATATAAACTGGACAAAAGAGAGACAAAGCTGTTTTGAAACTAGCATGACTAGCATGGCTTACGTAGGTTCCAGTGGTCAAATGACAGCATTGTGTTTCTGAGAATTTACATAAACTTTGTCAGGCCACAATCTGTATGATGAATCCAAATATGTGTTCAACAATTAAATTGTACTAAATTGTTGTTCTAAGTTGTTGTGATAGTATTTTTGAAGATCCTACGTCTCTGATCTTACTCCCGAAAAGAACTGCATGTTCAATACAGTATGTTCGCTGTGGAAACTCACAAGTATTAGTCAGATTACATCACTTGTTTGTAATTGGAGCTAAGTACCTTGCTGCACAAGGTTCTCAGACTATCGATAGAAGCATCATTATCGCCTGTTTATGAGCCCATCTTACCTTGGGATAATGAGAGTTCCTAATCACTCCCAACATCACACGATTAACTGGAATACAACCAACTAATCTGGAGAGAGAAAGTAATGAAAACCCAAATTAGGAAGGGTTTTAATGAGAATAGTAAATGTAGGCTAACTTGGAAACTGCATGTGTGTTGGAGGGTTTGAATTAAGAAACCCTTCTCACCTTAAACCAGAAGTTTACGTTGAGAAATGCATAGTCGGCGCAATCAGATTGTCTCCCTCTCCTCCGCCTTACCACAAACCACACGCTGCAAGCCTTCAGAAAACACCTGTCCCCTCACCATTCAGCCAACCGAACATTGAGCAATCGCACAAAACCCCATTATGTTGGAGCCAGAGTAATTTACAAGCTGGATCAGATATACCTAGAGCCTCGGCTCTAATCTCTGCCCAGAATCACTCAGGCATTCAAACCCTCATTGCCCCTATTCTTGTCAGCTGCTAAAATAAAATAATGTATATAGTGTTTCACCATTGAGTCTATTCCCAGCTAGAACATTTAGTTCCTTGGAAGTTGTGGAACTGTATGTTTTTGTTTGAAGAAGTAACATTTTGCCTTTCCTGGGAACGTTTATCTTTAGGTTGCAGGGAGATTCTAGGAGCATTTTACTGGGAGGTTTTATTAACCCTAATTACAGGTTATTTGGAGGTTTTATTCGACCCGAGAACAGAAATTACAGGTTATTTGGAGGTTTTATTAACCCTGAGAACAGAAATTACAGGTTATTTGGAGGTTTTATTAACCCCGAGAATGGAAATTACAGGTTATTTGGAGGTTTTATTAACCCCGAGAATGGAAATTACAGATTATTTGGAGGTTTTATTAACCCTGAGAACAGAAATTACAGGTTATTTGGAGGTTTTATTAACCCCGAGAATGGAAATTACAGGTTATTTGGAGGTTTTATTAACCCCGAGAATGGAAATTACAGATTATTTGGAGGTTTTATTCACCTCGAGAACAGAAATTACAGGTTATTTGGAGGTTTTATTAACCCTGAGAACAGAAATTACAGGTTATTTGGAGGTTTTATTAACCCCGAGAACAGAAATTACAGGTTATTTGGAGGTTTTATTCACCTCGAGAACTGAAATTACAGGTTATTTGGAGGTTTTATTAACCCTGAGAACAGAAATTACAGGTTATTTGGAGGTTTTATTAACCCCGAGAATGGAAATTACAGGTTATTTGGAGGTTTTATTAACCCTGAGAACAGAAATTACAGGTTATTTGGAGGTTTTATTCACCCTGAGAACAGAAATTACAGGTTATTTGGAGGTTTTATTAACCCCGAGAACAGAAATTACAGGTTATTTGGAGGTTTTATTCACCCTGAGAACAGAAATTACAGGTTATTTGGAGGTTTTATTAACCCCGAGAATGGAAATTACAGGTTATTTGGAGGTTTTATTAACCCTGAGAACAGAAATTACAGGTTATTTGGAGGTTTTATTCACCTCGAGAACTGAAATTACAGATTATTTGGAGGTTTTATTATCCCCGAGAACAGAAATTACAGGTTATTTGGAGGTTCTATTAACCCTGAGAACAGAAATTACAGGTTATTTGGAGGTTTTATTAACCCTGAGAACAGGAATTACAGGTTATTTGGAGGTTTTATTAACCCTGAGAACAGAAATTACAGGTTATTTGGAGGTTCTATTAACCCTGAGAACAGAAATTACAGGTTATTTGGAGGTTTTATTCACCCTGAGAACAGAAATTACAGGTTATTTGGAGGTTTTATTAACCCTGAGAACAGAAATTACAGGTTATTTGGAGGTTTTATTCACCCTGAGAACAGAAATTACAGGTTATTTGGAGGTTTTATTAACCCTGAGAACAGAAATTACAGGTTATTTGGAGGTTCTATTAACCCTGAGAACAGAAATTACAGGTTATTTGGAGGTTTTATTAACCCTGAGAACAGAAATTACAGGTTATTTGGAGGTTTTATTAACCCGAGAACAGAAATTACAGGTTATTTGGAGGTTTTATTAACCCCGAGAACAGAAATTACAGGTTATTTGGAGGTTTTATTCACCCTGAGAACAGAAATTACAGGTTATTTGGAGGTTTTATTAACCCCGAGAACAGAAATTACAGGTTATTTGGAGGTTTTATTCACCTCGAGAACTGAAATTACAGATTATTTGGAGGTTTTATTATCCCCGAGAACAGAAATTACAGGTTATTTGGAGGTTTTATTAACCCCGAGAATGGAAATTACAGGTTATTTGGAGGTTTTATTAACCCTGAGAACAGAAATTACAGGTTATTTGGAGGTTTTATTCACCTCGAGAACAGAAATTACAGGTTATTTGGAGGTTTTATTATCCCCGAGAACAGAAATTACAGGTTATTTGGAGGTTCTATTAACCCTGAGAACAGAAATTACAGGTTATTTGGAGGTTTTATTAACCCTGAGAACAGAAATGACAGGTTATTTGGAGGTTTTATTAACCCCGAGAACAGAAATTACAGGTTATTTGGAGGTTCTATTAACCCTGAGAACAGAAATTACAGGTTATTTGGAGGTTCTATTAACCCTGAGAACAGAAATTACAGGTTATTTGGAGGTTTTATTAACCCTGAGAACAGAAATTACAGGTTATTTGGAGGTTTTTGAATAACCTCCTTAAAACTTTCACAGGATGTTTTCAATAAGACTTTTAATAACACTGCTAGCTTATTTTGGGTCAACTTGTTGAACTCCAAGCACAGATAGAAATAAATTCATGCGAACACATATTTTGTATTTTTTTACTGTGACATGGCTTCAATGAGATTTTAAGTAGTCCACTGCTCCACCAGGAGCAGTAGCAAGCAGGCCATGTTTTTACGCATACAAAGCTGTTCATTTTAGTCTAAGGGAAACAAGCACCTGAACACACTTAACAAGATAGAAGATAGAGTTCTGTTGATGGTGAGAACGAAATGTATATGTTTCAAATAACATTCTTAGAATGTTCTCTGAAGGTTTTTTTTTTTATCGTCCCAGTCAGTATTAGATAGAACGTCGCGTCCTCGCCCACCTGTGGGAAAGGTTTCTCCATTGACTAACAGCAAAAATTTGACCTTGTTTTCTTGTTGTCTGCTTGTTTTAATCTAATACAAAACTACATTTTTAAAAAGTACAACATGTCTAAAGATTCATTTTCAATATTTCCTGATACCAAGGGTTCTCACTTCTTAGAAAAGCATAATAATGTATGGCTTTCCTTGGGGCGGCAGGTAGCCTAGTAGTTAGAGTGTTGGGCCAGTTACCAAAAGGTTGTTGGATCGAATCCCTGAGCTGACAAGGTAAAAATCTGTCTTTTTGCCCCTGAACAAGGCAGTTAACCCACTGTTCCCTGGTAGGCTGTCGTTGTAAATAAGAATGTTTTTCTTAACTGACTTGCCTAGATAAGTACGGGTTAAATAAAATCAATGAAGCCTCTTCATGACTAGCTACCGACTGGAACATTAATTAAGACAAGACCAACAAACTGACTATACAGCTACAATTAGTGAGTTGAGTTACAAACTACAAGTTTAATGTCTTTCCTGTGATGAAATATTTTCCTCACCCATAGCTACGTGTAGCCTATTTGGACACGCGTAGCCTATTTGTGTCCCCAGATTTCCCACTCTCCCACGGCCAAATAGCCTGAAGCGACAGGGCTCTTCTCGCAGACTCTATTTCCCTACCTGGTTACATGTACATTGAACAACACAACAGCTATTTGGTATGTTTTGTTATTTCTGTATAATGAAAAAAATACTACAAAGTTGGCTATTTTACAATCGGGGGCAATGGGAAATAATGTTTGTTTTCCCCAAAATGTGGGCGTGGTCAAGGGGAATTCCTTATTATTATGTGAGTATGGACTTGGAGTATGGCATGTTTTGAGAATGGAATTTAGAGCTTATTGAAATTAATGTGTACAATTATTATTATTTTTACCAGAATATTGCCAAGAAATGACAGAAACGACAAACATACATTATCTGATCATTCTGAGAACATTGCTTAAGCCTCCCAAAATGTTGACATTAACCCTTAATAGAGTTCTACAATGCTGCTGTAGAATAGATAAAGATCAAGTTAATTTTCTCTCAGATTTAAAACAAACAGACATAGCTCAAAAACGAAGGACAAATAACAATTACAAGTTAACTTAGTTTTATAGAGCACAATCTCTTCTTTAATATGACACCACATCCATATCAATAGGAATAACAATTTAATATGACACTACATCCATATCAATAGGAATAACACACATTTTGTATTCCATTGTGTAAAGACACTCACTATCAAAAAACAACTAACACTCAACACAACAAAACAGACTAGAGTATTTATATTGTAGTAAAAATAGACCAAGTATATCAAAATATACCAATATTTTATACTTATAAATATTATTTACACATAAATAAATACGTTATCCAAAATGTGACCAGAGGTGTCATGCCCTGGCCATAGAGAGGGTTTTATTCTCTATCTTGGTTAGGCCAGGGTGTGACTAGGGTGGGCATTCTAGTTCTATTTCTATGTTGGTGTGGTTCCCAATCAGAGGCAGCTGTCTATCGTTGTCTCTGATTGGGTTCATAGATAAGTTGTTCTTTTTCACTTGGGTTTTGGGGTAGTTATTTTCTGTTTAGTGTCTGCACCTGACAGGACAGTTTCGGTTTTCACTCTTTGTTATTTTGTTTGAGTGTTTTGAGTAATACATTTATGATGCACACTTACCACGCTGTGCTTTGGTCCATGCCTTCTGACGAGAGACGTGACAGAACTACCCACACAAAAAGACCAAGCAGCGTGGTCAGGAGGAATGGACGTGGGAGGACATTTTGAATGGGAAAGGATCCTGGATGTGGGAGGAGATCCTGGCTGGGAGGGAACACCTTCCATGGGAGCAGACGGAGGCAGCAAGGAGGGAGCCATTTTACAAGTGGTCACGGCTAGCACGGAAGCCCGAGAGGCAGCTCCATAAAAATATTTTGGAGGGGGCACACAGGGAGATTGGCGGAGTCAGGGTTTAGATCTGAGCCAACTCCCCGTGCTTACCGTGGGGAGCGTGTGACTGGTCGGGCACCGTGTTATGCAGTGATGCGCACCATGTCTCCAGTGCGCAGTGACAGCCCGGCTATATTCCAGCTCCTCGCATTGGCCGGGCTAGAGTGGGCATCCAGCCAGGACAGGTGGTGTGGCTCAGCGCTCCTGGCCTCCAGTGCGTCTCTTCAGCCCAGGATATCCTTTGCCTGCTCTGCGCACTGTTTCTCCGGTGCATCTGCACAGCCCAGTGTGTCCTGTGCTAGCGCCCCGCATTTGCCGGGTGAAAGTAACCATCCAGCCAGGACGGGTTGTGCCAGCTCTACACTTGAGATCTCCAGTGCGCCTCCATGGCCCAGTGTATCCGGTGCATGCTCCACGCACCAGGCTTCCAGTGCATCTCCCCAGTTCGGTGAGACCTGTTCCGGTTCCACGTACCAGGCCTCCAGTATGTCTCCCCAGCCTGGTAAGCCCTGTGGCAGCTCCACGCACCAGGCTTGCAGTACGTCTCCTCAGTCCGGTGAGACCTGTTCCGGCGCCACGTAAGAAGCCTCCAGTGATGATCCATGGTCCGAAGCCTCCAGTGATGATCCATGGCACGAAGCCTGTAGTGATGATCCATGGCCTGGAGCCTGTAGTGATGATCCATGGCACGAAGGCTCCAGTGATGTTCCATGGCCCGGAGCCTCCAGTGATGATCCATGGCACGAAGCCTCCAGTGATGTTCCATGGCCCGGAGCCTGTAGTGATGATCCATGGCACGAAGCCTTCAGTGATGATCCATGGCCCGGAGCCTCCAGTGATGATCCATGTCACGGAGCCTGTAGTATCGATCCATGGCAAGGAGCCTGCAGAGACGGTCTCCAGTTCGGAGTCTGCAGCGACGGTCCCCAGTCCGGAGCCTCCAGCGACGGTTCCCAGTCCGGGGACTCCGGCGATGATCGGTGGTCTGGTTTCTTCGGCGATGATCTGCGGCCCGGTTCCTCCAGTGAAGGTCCATGCACTAGGGCCACCACCAAATCGGACGGAACTGCGGGCGGAGGGGGGGGTCTATGTCTCGCACCGGAGCCGCCGCAGTGAAGAGATTCCCACCCGGACCCTCCCTTTTAGAGTCAGGTTTTGCGGCCGGGGTCCGCACCTTTGGGGGAGGGGGGGTACTGTCATGCCCTGGCCATAGAGAGGGTTTTATTCTCTATCTTCGTTAGGCCAGGGTGTGACTAGGGTGGGCATTCTAGTTTCTTTATTTCTATGTTGGTGTGGTTCCCAATCAGAGGCAGCTGTCTATCGTTGTCTATGATTGGGGATCATATATAAGTTGTTCTTTTTCACTTGGGTTTTGTGGGTAGTTATTTTCTGTTTAGTGTCTGCACCTGACAGGACTTTTTCGGTTTTCACTCTTTGTTATTTTGTTCAAGTGTTTTGAGTAATACATTTATCATTAACACTTACCACGCTGCGCTTTGGTCCATGCCTTCTGACAAGAGACGTGACAAGAGGACAATATTCAGAAAGTATTTCAAAACCCACACAAAGTAACCTATTTGATTGACAATGATTCTTACTTCTGTAACAAGGTAAACAACTTTTCAGAGACCTTTTCAAAATGTAGGTAAATCAAATTGCATAGGTCACATACACATATTTAGCAGATGTAATTGTGGGTGTAGCAAAATGGTTGTGGAGAGAGGAGTGCTCCAACAGCGCAATGGTATCTAGAAATTCACAATCAAATCAACGTATCAAGGTATTTGTCACATGCGCTGAATACAACAGGTTTAAGGGCTTGATACTTACAAGCCCTTAACCAACAAGGCAGAAAAAAATATGTTTTAAATAAAAAAAATAACAGGAACAAATAATTAAACAGCAGCAGTCAAATCACAATAGCGAGGCTATATTCAGGGGGTACCGATACAGAGTCAATGTGCGGGGGCACTAGTTAGTCATGGTAATTGAGGTAATATGTACTGTACATGTAGGTAGAGTTAAAGTGACACACAAATACACACAATTCTAAAAGTAAAAGAATGGAATTAAGAAAAATATAAATATTATGGCGAACAATGTAGGCATTGCATTGACTAGAATACTGTAGAATACAGTATACAGTATATACATATGAAATTTCAAAAACACTATGTAAGCATTGTTAAAGTGACCTGTGTTCCATTATTAAAGTGGTCAGTGATTCCATGTCTATGCATACAGGGCAGCAGCCTCTAAGGTGCAGGGTTGAGTAACTGAGTGGTAGTCGGCGAGTGACAGTGACTAAGTTCAGGGCAGGGTACTTGGTGGAGGCCAGCTAGTGATGGCTATTTAACAGTCTGATGGCCTTGAGATGGAAGCTGTTTTTCAGTCTCTCTGTCCCAACTTTGATGCACCTGTACTGACCTTGCCTTCTGGTTGATGTCCTTGATGGTCTTTTTAGCCTTCCTGTGACATCGGGTGCTGTAGGTGTCCTGGAGTGCAGGCAGTGTGCCCCCAGTGATACTTTGGGAAGACGACACCACCTCCCTGTAGTTGCAAGCGGTGCAGTTGCCATACCAGGTGGTGATACAATCCGACAGGATGCTCTCAATAGTGCATCTGTAAAAGTTTGTGAGGGTCTTAGGTCCTTCGTTTTGTTGACATTGAGGGAAAGGTTATTTTCCTGGCACTACTACACCAGGACCCTCACCTCCTCCCTATAGGATGTCTCGTCATGGTTGGTAATCAGGCCTACTACTATTGTGTCTTCTGCAAAGTTTATGATTAAGTTGGAGGCGTGCATGGCCACGCAGTCATGGGTGAACAGGGAGTACAGGAATGGGATGAGCACGCACCCTTGTGGGGTGCCTGTGTGGAGGTGTTGTTTCCTACCGTCATAACCTGGTGGGCGGCCTATCAGGAAGTCCAGGACCCAGTTGGACAGGCTGGGATTCAGACCTAGAGCCACAAGCTTAATGATGAGCTTTGAGGGTACTTTGGTGTTGAAGGCTGAGCTCTAGTCAATGAACTGTATTCTTACATAGGTATTCCTCTTGTCGAGATGGGATAGGGCAGTATGCAGTGCGATGGCGATTGCATCATCTGTGGATCTATTGGGGGGGCATGCAATTTTAAGTGGATCTAGGCTGTCAAGTAAGGTGGATACGATATGATCCTTACCTAGCCTCTCGAAGCACTTCATGATGACAGAAGTGAGTGCTATGGGACGATAGTCATTTTGTTCAATTACCTTTGATTTTTAGGCTACAGGAACAATGGTGGACATCTTGAAGCAAGTGGGGACATATTAAATATGTCCGTAAACACTTCAGCCAGCTAGCCTGTGCATGCTCTGAGGACATGGCTAGGGATGCCGTGTGGGCCGCCTTGCGAGGGTTAACACGCTTAAATGTCCTATTCACGTCGAATCCTCGGGAGCGGGCCACGTTGGTGGCACTGTGTTACTGTATTCTCAAAGCGGGTGAAGAAGGGGTTTATCTGGTTTTCCCTTTGTAATCCGTGATTGTCTGGAGTCCCTGCCACAGACGTCTCATATCTGAGTCGTTGAATAGCGAATCCACTTTGTCTCCATTCAAACAAATTCCCAGTCACTTTGCCGTGGTTAAATGCGATAGTTTGCACTTTCAGTTTTGTGCAACTGCTGACATCTATCCACAGTTTTTGTATTGGGTTGGTTTTAATAGTCACAGTGGAAACAACATCACCTATATACTTCCTGATGAACTCAGTCACCGTGTCAGAGTATACATTAATGTTATTCTCAGTGACAACATGGGAACATATCCCAGTCTGCCTGATCAAAACAATCTTGAACCATGGATTCCAATTGGTCAGACCAGCATTGAATAGACCTCGTTTGAGTTTGCCTATAGGAAGGGAGGAGCAGAAGGGAGTCGTGATCTGATTTGCAGAAAGGAGGGCGGGGGAGGGCCTTGTAGACATCCCGGAAGGGAGAGTAACAGTGCTCGAGATTTTTTGAAGTGCGAATACTACATGCAATGTTTTGATAGAACTTCCATAGCTTTTTCATCAAATGTGCATTTATTGTTGTCCCCAGCTACAATAAATACGGCCTCAGGATATGTAGTTTCCAGTTTTCACAAAGTCCAGTGTAGTTCTTTGAGGGCCGTAGTGCTATCGGCTTGAGGGGGGATATACACAGCTATAACCCAAGAGAATAAGACTATAACCCCATTCAATAAGATATGGTACAGACCAGGCCTCACACAAAATGTAGAAATAGTAGCCTACTTTGACAACAATTCAGTGAATGCAATAAGTATTAGAAAAATACAAATAAAGAGAGAAGATACAAAACACAACAACTGTTCAGAGACAATAAAATATTTGTAGTACAAATTCATATTTCACACTGTCACTTTAGTGTTTTCGTTTAGCCTACAACATGTCATGGAACTTCTGGAAGCATGGCCCCATCCTGCAAAGTGGCACAAATCTCCCACTCTTTGCCCTGCGTCCACTCTGAATGCACACCACATACCCTCTCTTGTGCCCTTCAAACTTCCCTTGCTTCCATACGAGTTACAACTCGGTCCACACGCCCTGGTGCCACACTCCTGGCTCCTCTCTTCCTGTCACTGTAGCCATATCACAAAGTGAAAGCACAAGCTGCATTGTGAATGCCTTTAGGGACCAGTGTCTGGGAAAGGGCCTTTGCAGGATCCCCCACACAATGTTCGCATTTATGATGGCAATATTGAGCATACCCCTAAACACATACTTCCACCATTTTCTGCCTGTGTGTTAAACATTGTAATAGCTCCTCAGTTGGTCAAGCTGGTCAACCTTCACTCTCCTCTTCCTCTCTCTCTCCCTCCACTCTCCTCTACTTTATTGTCTTCTTCCTCTTTCCCTCTCTTCTACCTCCTCTTCAGTCTCTCCCTCCACTCTCCTCTTGCTCCCCTCCTTCCTCTTCGATCACATCTCTATCCCTCCAATTGTCTCTTACTCCTCTTCCCCTCTGCCTTTTGCTGCTGAGCCCTGACTTTCCACATCACTTCCCTCCAATCATCCCTGACTCCTCTTCCTCCCTGCCTTTTGCTGCTGAGCCCTGACTTTCCACATCACTTCCCTCCAATCATCCCTGACTCCTCTTCCTCCCTGCCTTTTGCTGCTGAGCCCTGACTTTCCACATCACTTCCCTCCAATCATCTCTAACTCCTCTTCCTCCCTGCCTTTTGCTGCTGAGCCCTGACTTTCCACATCACTTCCCTCACTTTCACTGACCTAGAGGAACAGAGTAACAGAGGAAGCGGAGCAACAAATAGGATACAATTGTGGTCAGGAACATAATCTCTCCCTCTCACACTGTCCCTCCCTTCCTTCCTCTTTCTTTTTTTTCAACCAATCACATACTTTTTTCCTAATAAGTGGTTTCCATAATAAATTGTGTGATACAGTTACACACACGCCTCCCATTCCACACACACATCTTCTCTCTCTCCTCCAATCAACTCCTGCTTTCTTGCCTGACAGACTAACTACAGAGTTTTCAAATGTTAGCTGATTAGTTACAAAGCTGGAACAGTTTTCAAATAGAAACAGGACAAAACAAGCAACTATGTAAACAAATATCCAATTTAATATCAAATGAGCTCCACTGCACAGGCATCTACCCTAACACGACAGCTAAGCTGTCAAATAATAGGAATACGAGGCAATGTATAGTTAATGAATATCTGCACCTAGCAAACATGAAAAACCATAACCTAAGCCCAACAGCTAAACACAAATGACTCTAACCCTCATTTTGGTGGCTAGTTAGCTGGTTGTCTGTATCGCTAGCTACTGAAAGTGACAGCTGAGGTTGACGCTTCGTGAGTGCAGCCCAAATTTACTGCTACACACAACTGTTTTAATTAGTTAGCTAGCTATATCAAGCAGCTTGGGTCGTATGCATATGAATTGCATCAGTAGAAACAAGACTAAACAACCACCTAGTTAGCTGACTATATACAGCTATACCCTGGAACTATTTCCATGAAACAGAGAGCTATCATTCGAGCTCTACCGCTGATGTGCTTGCCTATACCATCCAAGTTATCATGACATGACAAGACTTGCTAATCTGAGAGCTATTTCCCAAGTTCCACAGCATCAAACATTGACAACACCAAACGTATATCTGCTGTTCACTTATTTCAACTTTACTTATCCAGTTGCGGCCCACGTCTTGGAGGCAGGCCACTCGATTTCATCTCTGCGTTATATTGGCATCGAACATGTCACCCTCCCTAGGAGAGGGGGTGACCTTGATAATTATTGTTAAAACGAGAGGCTGCCTGGATCTTTAATTTAAAGACCCTTGCGCCCTTCGGTCTCAACGTAGACTTTGATCTGAAGCCATTCTTGTGATTAGTGTAACTTTGCCATTGTAATTGTTTGTAAACTTGTATAGTCAAATTAATCTATGATCGTATGCTATCCATTTGTTTGTATGCTGTTCTTTGTATGACATTTTAATATTTGATTATTAACCAATGATATCAGGCCACTCCTGGCCATGATTACAGACACCTGTGTCTTTTGACACTATATAAACGAGTCATCCCGCAGTGTTTGTGATTTTACCCTGATGAAGACAGCATGGCTGTCGAAACGTTGGTATTACATTTTTGCATCTGCGGCTCTCTTTTATTTTCACTTATTTCACCTACCTCGACATCATCACTACCTCGACTTGTCCAATCCGTATCACCTACCAACATAGCCTATTTTACAGTGAAAAGTCGTGTCCACCTTGGCGTCGTCATTTTGAGTAATGAAGTAATAAAAATAAAACTTTCAAAAGTCAAATGACAGCATAACATGTTTCTGGTTTCTGGTTGATGGCAACAGCCACATGAATGCGACAACAGGTTGTTACCAAGTATATTTTGCGATATTGACACAGATATTATTGTTAAAAAACAAGGCTGTTCTCTGACACTATTGTCATTTAAAGAAAGGCTGTCGACCGCCGTTATGGGTTCTAAATAATTAAATAGAAGCACATGGGAATTTGGGTGGAATGTTCTGTGGAATAACTGAAATTCCCACTGAAGAATGCTGTTTCTTAATGTCCACGAAACAATTTGAGAACATGACATTAAATAGAACCATGAGGAACCCTGTAGGAAACGTTATGCTGAAGATGCTGAAATTCCAACAGAAGAACATTGTTTCTTAACGTTCTCAGAATAATTTGAGAACGTTACTTTAATTATAGCCATGAGTAAACCTGTAATAAACATTATGTACTGAAATTCTTCCTACAGAAGAATGTTATTCGTCAATATTCTCTGAACATTGCCAATTTCAAACCAGTTTCAGTAACCAAGTCAAATTAAATTTACCAAACGTTCTGTTAAAGTAAAGAAAAAAATATGTACCAAGCAACTGTCCTACACCATTCCCAGAAAGTTGTGGGATGGTTGGGTGCAAAATAACCATAGGACAACAACGCTCTCAACAAGATCTAAGAAACATATGGTTCTCAGAACCTTATGTGCTAGCTGGGATATCTCTGTAGCCCCAGCTCTGAATTAGTAACTGTTCATTTAGTCAATAGCTTAGAAATCAAGGGTTCACCTTAGGGTCGAACCCTTGGAGCCCCCAATGAATTTCAACTTTTGTCAGTTTAATTGCAAGCCCCTGCCCTATTTTTTTTGCGAGCCTCTGCCATATTTGTCTCCCATGTTGATCTTTCTTGTCAGAAGGCAGTGTTTTTTGTTTGACTGCTGTGTTGAGTGATTTGGATTATGAAACTGACTGGGCCATGAAAGTTTGACCGTCGTTCCAGTTATGATCAGCATGTGGCTCTAGTCTACGTGGCTCCGGAGAATTCCTGACCCATTGAGTGTTCTCTTGACCTATCCAACTGAGTTCTCACTAGCATTCTGGAGATATGAGTTTCCTTGGATGTGCTCATGAAGTGTACTGTACAGTTTATGCATAAATCATGGGACCATTCAGCCCAAACAATTCCTTTCGCTCAGACGCCGGGACCTCCAGCACGTTTGACTTTAATGGTTCAGCTGCAATTCTCCCACAGTTGGCAGGGATAACTGCTGAATATGACTCTCTATGGGTCGTTAAATGTAGACAGGTGGATGTTGGGTAAATGAAGAGGGAACATCTCTCCATTGCTGCTCTCATGCATGGAACCAGTGAACTTAACAGCAGTGCTCTTCTTGAATTTCACATCTTCCTCTTAAAACTGAGTGTTTGTCATTAATATTGATACCAGCATTCAAAAGTGACATAAGACTATAAAAACGAACATATATCTAGGCCAAAGGCTCTGTTGAAAGGGTGTGGTGTAGAGTTTGAAATGCTAGTATGCTAGAAGAATGTGATGTTAGTGTGTTTGGTATGGAAGGGGACATTGGGTGCCTTGGTATGTAGAACCATGGGGTCATTGTTTGCACACAGGCTGATCATCATGTCCTCCCTTCCTCACCAGAGGAGCTAAGTTCTGAACTTGCCTGGGAATGGAAACGCTTGGGCTTGCCTGGAGTTGCTGGAGATCAGAGGACAGCAGCAGCAGAGACCTAGAGGAGAGTCCCAGTCGGTGGAGCGGAGAACTGACACTTGGATGGCTTTCCCCCTCCGTTCTCCTCCGTTCTCCTCTCTAAGCATGGGTTAGAGAAGGCAGCAGCACATACTAGAGCAGTGAAAACAGATGACAGATCTTCCCACCGCCTTCCAACCGCTCGCCTCACCCAGTACTCGCACATTTCCGATCCCGAATCCCATGGACTGGAATAAGCAGGCTTCTCACAGGCTCCTTAAAATACAGTGTTCAAATTTTTTGCTTTTCCTGTGTCGTAACCATAGAGATTATAGACTGTGAACTTACACCGTTTTGTTGAGTGTTATTCTTCCAACAGGGTGGGCAACACTCCAGTTCTTTTCTCTGGGCTGGTGAGAAAGGTGGATTTTTTAGATCATTGCTTGACTTAGCTAATTAAAACCCTGTATTTATTAATTCAGAGTATAGCCCTTCTGCCGGCGACGATGCCTTCATCTCAAAGTCAACTTGAAGATTCATTCTGGTACACAGTGTGGCACATTTTTCTATTTCCTAGAAAATATTGCTGTTCTTTAGATGTAACTCAGCGGTAGTCAAGCATGGTCCTCACAAACAATAAGAAACAACAGAACAAACAAACTTTTTTGGCTCAACAGACTAGCTCTTAGCTAAATACATCCAATGAAAACATTGACAGACACTTTACCGTGCTAAAACAAGGGAATTTCTGTCACATGACCTCTCTCTCTCTCTAGCTCTCCCTCTACCCACCACCCCCACTAGAAAGACTTGAGGCAGGGTCCCACAGTCAACAGTCGATTTGTTTTGCATTTCCTGCTTTACTTGTTCTGTTTGGATATGCAGGCCCGTGCTTTGATCTACCCACAGTTTGCAACACTGCTTACCCCTTGCTCACGGAGGGCTTTAGACATTCAAGACACTGCAGCTTCACAAGAGAACGTTCTGACCATTTTTCCCGTCCTCTCATTGCTTGTCCTCTACCCGCTACGCTCTCACTGACTCTCTCATCCTCTTGTCTTGTCATCTTCTTGTCTTTCTTTTGTTGATACTTATCTTCTTTCTTTAATCTGATCTCATCATGCCCCTCTTATTCCCTCTTTCACAACAATTTCTCCATCACCAAATCACACTGTCAATGATCAGACAAGTAAGCAACTCAAGTCTGAGCATGTCTCCTATTTCTAAAGGGGACACCGTGGCCCCCTTCTAAACCAATGAATCATTGGGATGATGTCATCCTATTTCACGCCGCTGAAAAGTACCCTGTCCCCTGATTGGAGGCACTCACCCGTGGTGGACTTGGTACTAAAAAGCAGTGAGGCCTCTTTAACATTTCAGAGCCCTACTTCTTCTCTGCCTAATGGCTTTTGATGTTCACTCAACACTATGCTGCAGCACCCGATGGTCCTTTGGTTTGATTTAGGTGCCATGCTGTGGGGGCAGAGATAATATTAATATTTCACTAGCAGCTTCCCTCCACCGATGAGGCATGTTGCGTACTGAGGAGGCTGCCGGTAGTCAACCTTCGACACGTTGCCTTCCAACAACACCCCTCCTCTCTCCACATGACAGTCTATACCCTGCCATGATAATCCATTTCAACCCTCAGTATAGTACAGTACACTACAGTTTAGTAGAGTACATTATAGTAAAGTAGGATGCAATATAGTACATTATGCTGTACTATACTCTACTATACTTTTCATTACTTGAATGCACTGAACTGTATTGTGCTGTCCAAACATGTGAAACGTAGATGTCTATGATTGGTTCAGACCAGACCAGGCCACATCTGTACCAGTCTATGATTGGTTCAGATTTGGTATGGTTCAGACCAGACCACATCTGTACCAATCATAGACATCTATGTTTGGTTAAATCAAGGCCAGTCCAGACTGGAATAAATCTAAACCAAACATAGATCTCTCTGATTGGTTCAGATTTGGTTCTGTCCGTGGATGTTGAAATCAAGGCCAGTCCGGACAAAAAAAAAGACATCCACAAGACGTCGGCGTCGGTCTGTGCTTATTGGGTATGTTTCTCACAGGGGCAGGTCCCCACTGGGTCAAACGTTGTTTCACACAGCCAGCTTATGTTTTGTATGAGCAACATTCCTTGACAGCAGCTGTGTTTACAGCCCGATTAGATCGATTGGGGAAAAGACGGCCAGAATCTTACTAATGACAGCATGTCCTCACCTCTGGCTTTCATCCCACCCCTATGCTGCGGTTTCAGCAGCGGCAACATTTGTCTCTCGTATTAAAGGCCCAGTGCAGTCAGAAATGTGATTTCCCTTTATATGTACCGTACCAGTCAAAAGTTATGACACACCTACTCATTCAAGGGTTTTTCTTTATTTTTTACTATTTTCTACATTGTACAATAATAGTGAAGACATCAAAACTATGAAATAATGTAGTGTAGTAGTAACCAAATGTAGTAACCTAAAAAGTGTTTAACAAATCAAAATATATTTTATATTGGAGTTTCTTCAAAGTAACCACCTTTTGCCTTGATGACAACTTTGCACACTCTTGGCATTCTCTCAACCAGCTTCATGAGGTAGTCACCTGGAATGCAGTTCAATGTCCAAAATAGTAAAAACAAAGAAAAACCATGGAATGAGTAAGTGTGTCCAAACTTTTGACCGGTACTGTATATATATATACTATGAGGTTGCAATAATACTGTGGAATTGGTGAATTATCATAATTGACTTTTCGTGTAAGAGCTGTTTGAAAATAAATCTCAGCCTGTTTTGCTGGGATGGAGATGTGGCATACCTGGTGACATCACCAGACAGTAAATTAGCTAATAGTTAAGAAAGAGAGTTCGACACCTCTCTGCCAATAACAGCTAGTTTTTAGATTTCCCCTTTCCATTCAGTCCACTCCCAGTGCTAGCCCTAATCAGCCTGAAAATGTAATCTCGGCACGTTTTGTCAAAAAGGTCAAATGTCCCAGTAGCTGATGTGTCTCTCAATACATTGCAGTCAATGGGAAAAGCTGAGTGTCGCAGGGATGACTTTTCTCTCAATACATTGCAGTCAGTGGGAAAAGCTAAATGTGGCGCAGGGATGACTTTTCTCTCAATACATTGCAGTCAATGGGAAAAGCTGAGTGTCACAGGGATGACTTTTCTCTCAATACATTGCAGTCAATGGGAAAAGCTGAGTGTCGCAGGGATGACTTTTCCCTCAATACATTGCAGTCAATGGGAAAAGCTGAGTGTCACAGGGATGACTTTTCTCTCAATATATTGCAGTCAGTGGGAAAATATGAGTGTCACAGGGTTGACATTTTCTCAATAGATTGCAGTCATTACAGGGTTGACGTTTATCTCAATAGTCTCTCCCACCTCCACCTCTCTCTCCACTTTCCTCCACAGACAGGATATTGACTCATAGACATGCTTTAAGGATATTGACGCACAACTCAATACATTGCATTTAAGAAAAATAAGTTGGTGATAGAGCTGCAATGGGTAAATTGGTGAAAGACTCAGGCAGACAGACATATCAACTTAAAAACAGAGAGAGAGAGAGACAGGCAGAAAGGCAGGCCGACATATACTGTAAATTCACAGACTGTCAGACATATAAACTCACAGACAGACATATCCACTGACAGACAGACAGACATATAAACTCACAGAGAGGCAGACATATCCACTCACGGAGCGACAGACAGACAGGCAGGGAGGCAGGTAGGCAGGCTGCCCAGTGACACGAGCCTACCAGATGAGCTAAAGCACTTCTATGCTCACTTCGAGGCAAGCAAAACTGAGGCATGCATGAGAGCATCAGCTGTTCCGGACAACGGTGTGATCACGGCCTCCGTAGCCGACGTGAGTAAGACCTTTAAACAGGTCAACATTCACAAGGCCGGGGGGCCAGATGGATTACCAGGACGTGTGCTCCTGGCCATGAGCTGACCAACTGGCAGATGTTTTCACTGACATTTTCAACATGTCCCTGATTGAGTCTGTAATACCAACATGTTTCAAGCAGACCACCATAGTACCTGTGCCCAAGAACACGAAGCCAACCTGCCGATATGACTACAGACCGGTAGCATTCACGTCTGTAGCCATGAAGTTCTTTGAAAGGCTGATAATGGCTCATAGTCATAGTCACTTTAACCATACCTATATGTATTTACTACCTCAATTAGACCGACTAACCGGTGCCTGTATGTAGCCTCGCTACTGTATATAGCCTCCCTAGTGTTATTTTTCACTTTCTTTTTACTGTTGTTTTTTTTATTTCCTTACTTATCTATTGTTCACCTAATACTTTTTTTAACTTAAGAATTGCACTGTTGGTTAGGGCCTATAAGTAAGCATTATCACTGTAAGGTCTACAACTGTTGTATTCGGTGTACGTGACAAATAAACTTTGATTTGATTTAATTGGATTATGTTGGAGAGGCTTCCATTAAATAACACCCTCTGTGTTCTGTTAGACAAGTAACTCTTTATCCACATTAGAGCAGGGGGTGTAAAGCCATAACATTTCCCTTTTTCCAGCAGCAGACTATGATCAAAATTGTCAAAAGCTGCACTGAAGTCTAACAAAACAGCTCCCACAATCATTTTATCATCAATTTCTCTCAGTCATTTGTGTAAGTGCTGTGTTTTTTGAGTGTCCTTCTCTACATGCTGGCTGAAAATCTGTTGTCAATTTGTTTACTGTGAAATAACATTGTATCTGGTGAAACACCATTTTTTTCCAGAAGTTTACTAAGGGTTGGTAACAGGCTGATTGGTCGTCTATTTGAGCCAGTAAAGGGGGCTTTACTATTCCTAGGTAGCGGAATGACTTTAGCCTCTCTCCAGGCCTGAGGGCACATGCTCTCTAGTAGGCTTAAATTGAAGACGTGACAAATAGGAGTGACACAATTGTTTACTATTATCCTCAGTAATTTTCCATCCAGATTGTCAGACCCCGGTGGCTTGTCATTCTTGTTAGACAACAATAATTTCCCCACCTCTTCCACACTGACTTTACGGAATTCAAAAGTACAATTCCTGTCTTTCATAATTTGTCCAGAGATACTTGGATGTGTAGTGTCAGCGTTTGTTTCTGGCATATCATCACTAAGATTGATTATCTTGCCAACTAAAAAGTCATTAAAGTAGTTGACAATATCAGTGGGTTTTGTGATAAATGAGCCATCTGATTCAATGAATGATGGAGCCGAGTTGGCTTTTAACTATCATTCTTTATACAATTTATCTTTGTTTCATAGTATAGTTTATTATAGCTTAGTCACATGATTTCTTAATTTGCAGTACGTTTGCCAAACAGTTGGGCTGCCAGACTGTCACGTTCTGACCTTAGTTCTTTTGTTATATCTTTCTTTTAGTATGGTCAGGGCGTGAGTTGGGTCGGTTGTCTATGTTCTTTTTTCTATGTTTTGGGATTTCTGTGTTTGGCCTGGTATGGTTCTCAATCAGAGGCAGCTGTCATTCGTTGTCCCTGATTGAGAACCATACTTAGGTAGTCTGATTTCACTTTTGAGTTGTGGGTGATTGTTTCCTGTGTCTGTGTTTGCACTATACGGGACTGTTTCCATTTTCGTTTGTTCATTCACGTTGTTATTTTGTATTTTCGGAGTGTTCAGTTTTATATATTAAAATGGACACTTACCACGCTGCACATTGGTCCGACATCTCTTACTCCTCGTCAGAAGAAGAGGAGAGTCGTTACACAGACGTATTAATTGGGGGTCATAGGGCCCGTTTCCAAGGGTTAAGAAGGAAAGCAAACCCACAAATGAACTTTTAACAAGGCACACCTGTTAATTGAAATGCATTCCAGGTGACTACAGTACCTCATGGTGCCGGTTGAGAGAATGCCAAGAGTGTGCAAAGCTGTCATGAAGGCAAAGGGTGGCTACATTGAAGAATCTAAAATGTAAAAATTATTTTGATTTGTTTAACACTTTTTTTGTTACTGCATGATTCCATATGTGTTATTCCATAGTTTTGATGTCTTCACTATAATTTTACAGTGTAGAGAATAGTAAAAAAAATATAAGAAAACCCCTTGAATGAGCAGGTGTGTCTAAATTTTTGACTGGTACTGTACATATGTTACTTCTAATAATAATAATAATAATAATCAAATTTCACACAAGTGTGTATTTATGTACAGGTGTGAATTGGAAATGTTTTTTTGCTAATCCCAACTCCTCCTGAGACACCGTCGGAGAGTGGGGTCACGGCCAGGGTCTGCATGCTTATCTCTCGTCTCAGAGTTTTGGGTGGCAAAATTAAAACCCGGTGGGCTGTTTATTGTGTTGTTGGTGTGTGTGTGTGTGTGTGAATTCCACTCCCTCACAGAATGTGCATGGCAGATACTGGCACTCTGTACAGTTCAACGTCCTCTCCCAAATCCCTGTCCCCACTCCCTCCCCCACTTACATGTCCCCTCCCTCCTTTAAAAAATGCCATTGCTTCTACGTGGCTCTCCAGTATCCAACATGTTGGCACTGATAGCTTGGCTCAGGTCCGAAACCGGAGCATAGGCACACCGTAGGCCGAGAACGAACAGTCTGCATGCCTTGTGGCTTCATAACAGCATACTTTTCAGCATAGGGCTTTTTGGATAGGGCTCCGAGAGTGCATTCCTTGTAATTAATAAGGCAAGTGCGGGTTCCAATTTGTAGTATTCGAAAGGTGGCATGGTAAAAGGTCAGCTCGGTGAAATGGCACCCAAGTATTATGAAGTTCTGTCTTGTTGTTTAATACCGCACCAGTGGAACAGTGAAAGAGCATGAGTGAAAGACATGTTGTAGTTATAAACAAGTGAAATTCATCTGGTTTCTTTGATATGTCTCTCACTAGTTTAGTACGTTAATACTTCCATGGTATAGTGGGTGCTTGGGAGAGCCTTTCTCCATAAATTTTCCAGTGTCCACACAAAGGCTAACAAGGTGATCTGGGCTACATATGAATGCATGTCCGATTTGGTACTCATGGATTCACAGATATGGACCAAGTTGTTTTACGTGAGGAAGATATCCCTCATCCTCCCTTTGACAACGGTTAATGACAGGAATATATTGGATGTGCCCACTTTGATAGCTTGTGGCTCAAAGAGATCAACATCACTGAAGACCTAAACTCAGAATAAAAAGAAATGTCCTCTCACTGTCAACTGCGTTTATTTTCAGCAAACTTAACATGTGTAAATATTTGTATGAACATAAGAAGATTCAACAACTGAGACATAAACTGAACTAGTTCCATAGATATGTGACTAACAGAAATGGAATAATGTATCCCTGACAAAGGGGGGGGGTCAATATCAAAAGTAACAGTCAGTATATCGTGTGGCAACCAGCTGCATTAAGTAATGCAGTGCATCTCCTCATGTACTGCTCCAGATTTGCCCGTTCTTGCTGTGAGATGTTACCCCACTCTTCCACCAAGACACCTGCAAGTTCCTGGACATTTCTGGGGGGAATGGCCCTAGCCCTCACCCTCCGAACCAACAGGTCCCAGATGTGCTCAAAGGGATTTAGATCCAGGCTCTTCGCTGGCCATGGCAGAACACTGACATTCTTGTCTTGCAGGAAATCACACACAAAACGAGCAGTATGGCTGGTGGCATTGTCATGCTGGAGGGTCATGTCAGGATGAGCCTGCAGGAAGGCTACCACATGAGGGAGGAGGATGTCTTCCCTGTAATGCACAGCGTTGAGATTGCCTGCAATGACAATAAGCTCAGTCCAATGATGCTGTGAAAAACCGCCCCAGACCATGACGGACCCTCCACCTCCAAATCGATCCCGCTCCAGAGTACAGGCCTCGGTGTAACACTCATTCCTTCGACGATAAATGTGAATCTGACCATCACCCCTGGTTAGACAAGACCGTGACTCGTCAGTGAAGAGCACTTTTTGCCATTACTGTCTGGTCCAACGTTGGTGGGTTTGTTCCCATAGGCGATGTTGTTGCCGGTGATGTCTGTGATGTCTGCTGAGGGCCTTACAACAGGCCTATAAGCCCTCAGTCCAGCCTCTCTCAGCCTATTGAAGACAGTCTGAGCACTGATCGAGGGATTGTGAATTCCTGGTGGAACTTGGGCAGTTATTGTTGCCATCCTGTATCTGTCACGCAGGTGTGACACAGATGAACAGGGACCCTGGGCATCATTCTTTTGGTGTTATTTTCCACCATATTTTGCAAATAAATTCATTAAAAATCCTACAATGTGATTTTCTGGATTTTTTTTCTCATTTTGTCTGTCATAGTTGAAGTGTACCTATGATGAAAATTACAGGCCTCTCTCATCTTTTTAAGTGGGAGAACTTGCACAATTGGTGGCTGACTAAATCCTTTTTTGCCCACTGTATGCTGCAATTATTCACACTTCATGAACCTTGTTGGTTGAAGGTTGTCATTTTCTGTTTCACAATTATGACTAGTCTCTTTTAATCCTTCTCCAGTTTAAAATAAGTTTCTGTTGCATAACGTTATGACATTGTTATTTCTTATAAAGGCCTCATGTATGTGGTTAAAAGACATGTCCTTCATTAAAAATGTATTGCTCAGCACATAAGTGCCTCCACTACCCAGTGCTGTCTGGATGGATTTGTTTGTCCATAGTCCATAAACAGAATGACAGAAAAAAGGCTTTCATGTATGCCACACCTTGTTAAATTCACCAGAACCCTAATCTTTTAACAGCAGACTTTGAGTTGAACCATTACTTAACTTTTAATTTATGGGAACAGGAGTGTTTGAGTTCCAGTCCATATCAGGCTGGTGCTGGTTGACAGCTTGGGGTCTGGTACCGCACACACACACACACACACACACACACACACACACACACTAATGCCGTCATCCCTATTACACGCTGGGGTTTTGCTGTGGCCAAGGCATGGTTGATTTGAGTAATGACACAGTGGTGGTATCTGCAGCTTGCCAAGTGTCCACAGAAACAGTGCTCTGGAAGTTATAAGGGATGCACACATATACGCACTGAAGATGACAGTATGTACAGGCCAACATCGAGTACACTATTTAGTATTGTATTAGGATCCACTGTTGCCAATGCAGCCGCTACTCCAAACAGGAACAAAACAACACTTCACAGGCAAACAAGAGTCTACATCATAAACTAAACAACGCATCACAAGAAAACAACAAATCAAAAACGACACTTCACAACAAAACAATAGTCTACATCCTAAACAAAACATCATAAACAAAACAACAAAACAATAGTCTACATCATAAACAAAACATCATAAACAAAACAACAAAACAATAGTCTACATCATAAACAAAACAACAAAACAATAGTCTACATCATAAACAAAACAACAAAACAATAGTCTACATCCTAAACAAAACATCATAAACAAAACAACAAAACAATAGTCTACATCATAAACAAAACATCATAAACAAAACAACAAAACAATAGTCTACATCCTAAACAAAACATCATAAACAAAACAACAAAACAATAGTCTACATCCTAAACAAAACATCATAAACAAAACAACAAAACAATAGTCTACATCATAAACAAAACAACAAAACAATAGTCTACATCATAAACAAAACAACAAAACAATAGTCTACATCCTAAACAAAACATCATAAACAAAACAACAAAACAATAGTCTACATCATAAACAAAACATCATAAACAAAACAACAAAACAATAGTCTACATCCTAAACAAAACATCATAAACAAAACAACAAAACAATAGTCTACATCATAAACAAAACAACAAAACAATAGTCTACATCCTAAACAAAACATCATAAACAAAACAACAAAACAATAGTCTACATCATAAACAAAACAACAAAACAATAGTCTACATCATAAACAAAACAACAAAACAATAGTCTACATCCTAAACAAAATATCATAAACAAAACAACAAAACAATAGTCTACATCATAAACAAAACATCATAAACAAAACAACAAAACAATAGTCTACATCATAAACAAAACAACAAAACAATAGTCTACATCCTAAACAAAACATCACAACAAAACAACACATCGTAAACAACACTTCACAACAAAACAATAGTCTACATCCTAAACAAAACATCACAACAAAACAACACATCGTAAACAACACTTCACAAGAAAACAATAGTCTACATCATAAACAAAACAACATATCACAACAAAACAACAAAACAAAAGTCTAAATCATCACAACAAAACAACGCATCACAACAAAACAACAACAAAACATCACATCAAACCAATAGTCTACATCATAAACAAAACATCACAACAAAACAAAACAAAACACTCAAGAAGTCAAAGAGAAATGTTATGTACAACCTACCAAAAAGCAGAAGATCACTATGTGTAGAGTTAAGATCAGGGATAATGCCCCCGCCGCATTAAAAAAAAGATGGCATTGTACCAATTGGAAGTTTACATACACCTTAGTCAATTACATTTAAACTCAGTTTTTAACAATTCCTGACATTTAATCCTAGTAGAGAGAGTACCTTCTTCCATATGTTTGGGATGTTTGGGGAGTCTCCCACGTGCCTTTTAGCGAACACCAAACATGTTTGCTTATTTTTTTCTTCAAGCAATATAATTTTTTCCTGGCCATTCTTCTGTAAAGCCCAGCTCTGTGGAGTGTACGGCTTAAAGTGGTCCTATGGACAGATACTCCAATCTCCGTTGTGGAACTTTGCAGCTCCTTCTGGATTATCTTTGGTCTCCTTGTTGTCTCTCTGATTAATGCCCTCCTTGCCTGCTCTGTGAGTTTTGGTGGACAGCCCTCTCTTGGCAGGTTTGTTGTGGTGCCATATTCTTAACATTTTTAAATAATGGATTTAATGGTGCTCCGTGGGATGTTCAAAGTTTCAGATATTTTTTTATAACCCAACCCTGATCTGTACTTCTCCACAACTTTGTCCATGACCTGTTTGGAGAGGTCCTTGGCCTTCATGGGGACGCTTGCTTGGTGGCGCCCCTTGCTTAGTGGTGCTGCAGACTCTGGGGATTTCAGAAGAGGTTTATATATACTGAGATCAAGTGACAGGTCATTTGACACTTAAATTGCACACATGTGGACATTATTTAACTAATTATGTGACTTCTGAAGGTATTTTGTTGCACCAGATCTTATTTAGGGGCTTCGTACCAAGGGGGATGAATATGTATGCATGCACCAGTATTGTTTTTCATTTCACTTCACCAATTTGGACGACTTTGTGTATGTCTATTACATGAAATCACATTTAAAATACATTTAAATTAAACATTGTAATGCAACAAAAATTGAATAATGCCAAGGGGGATGAATACTTTTGCAAGGCACTGTACCTGCAGATTTATGAAGGTTAGTAACATTATGAGGTGTGATTATGGGTTGTTGTTTAACTAGCTAGCTACATGTCAAAACAAAAACTCCATTATGCAAGTAACTATTTCAATAGAATGTTTATGATGTCACTGCGACAACTGTTGATAAACGTAGCTGGTAAGTTCGCTCTGGCTATCTCCTCCGATTTCAGAGCACTCTCGTCTGAGTGTGCCAGAGTGCAGAATAACTGACACATTTACGAACGCTCAACACCCGTTTAATATGGTTGATGGCATTTAACGTTGTCAAAAAAGTGTAATTAAATTGTTGCCAGCAGCACAGTCACCAATGCTCTGGATAACATAAAAAGAGCATAACCAGCTCTGCTAGGTTGAGTAAAATGGTCAGAGTCATCTGTTCTCTCATTTATGTCTGGAAGTAGCAAGCAAGCTAGCCAACATTAACCAGTTAGCTTTGGTGCTTGACTGCTCTTTTTAGATCAGAATGCTTGGATCAATCCTACTTTTTGGCCAGAGCGTCCAGTTTGCGCTGCGAGAGCAAAATGCTCTGAATTTACATACGGCCAATCTGACAACGATGTGAGTTTACAACGCCCAAAGCACACACTGTTAATCCAGATTAAATTTACGAACACACCCGTAGTATGAACCAGCCTTTAGTCTTGAAATATTTGTTTGTTTAGTAAATAGCCTCACATGTGAATCCTTAAAGAGATGGGTGGGGCTAAAGGTGAATAGGGGTTGAACGACGCTGAATGGGTCTTGACAAAGAAGAGCTCTCCAGTAGGTACCAAATATTCAAGGGCCATTTTCTCAAAAGTGAGGTTACAAGTTCATCAACATTCAAAGCAGAAATACTTTCCAATTTTTCCTCAACTGTAGCATATGATATCCACTTTTCTAACTCTGAGTCATTTACTTTTATCCAATGTAAAAAACACAATTTCAAATTTTGCTACATAAGACCGAATCGATCCGGTCGGTCCCATATGTCTTACAAACCTACATTCTTTCTTGGGGCCCGACCTCATTGTAATGCCTTTTCTTTCCCATTTCATTTATTTGTATTTATTCAACTGTATTTATTTATTTTTTGATTTTGCTGCTTGAAGGTTATTGTTATTTCTTGGATAACATGTATATATTATAATGTTGATATTTATCATTCTTTGTATGTTGTGTGCACTGCACAGTACACCAGAGGAATAATTGTAATTTTCATTAAATGTGTCAATTGATCCCTGAAGGGATCAGTTGTCAAATGGTGATGTGACAAAAACATAAACTATTCATTCATACAGTGATATTTGAGCATGAACTAACACACATCTATGTCTACTGTTGAATACTACTATTAATAGTATTATTAAATGCTGGAATGTTCTGTCTACTGATACTACTATTAATCACATTTCAGGGAAGACCCAGATGTAGACAATATCAAAGTAACAAAAGTTTATTACTAGAACAGGGGTCTGGCAAAACGACAGGTCAAGGGCAGGCAGAGGTCAGTAATCCAGGGTGGTGTGACAAGGTACAGAATGGCAGGCTCAGGGTCAGGGCAGGCAGAATGGCCAAAACCGGGAAAACTAAAAAACAGGAACTAGAACAAGACAGAAGCAAAGGGAAAAACGTGGTAGGCTTGACGATCTAAACGAAATGGCAACAGATAAACAGAACACAGGTATAAATACACTGGGGATAATGGGGAAGATGGGCGACACCTGGAAGGGGCTGGAGACAAGCACGAAGACCGGTGAAACAGATCAGGGTGTGACACTATTAAATGCCGGAATGTTCAATGTCTACTGTTGCTCAGTGATACATCAGGTGAAACTGCAATTGAGGTACGTATGTTAGGTAGTTGACACCTGGCCAACGTGCGGCTACATGTGTGCACATGCACAAACACACACACACACACACACATACTGGGGACCTGGCTAGCCTCCATAGCAGCAGCAGCCTACTGATTTTAAAGAAACCACACACTCGATGACAAAAGCTTACGCTGACATGTTTTGGTTCGGGCAGAAGTTATCTTTAGTTGTTAAATAAATATATTTTTTATTGTATATATTTTTTACATCTGGTTTTTCAATGCTGTTGATTTTATTGGACTATGAATGGAGGTGGAGATAGGCACCATTTAGGTTTCAACACAAAAGGTTGAAATCATTGGGCTCTCGAGACATACAGCTAATATGACCCATATTCTGTGAAATGGAATTAGGATGTTATTACTGTTCTCTATAAATACACTTCACGGGAATGTTGGCGGGTTCTGGGGAAAATATACTTGTTTGGTTTCTCAGTATCTCCTAATTTAGAGTCATGAATGCTTCAACTAAGTTTCACTGAAGGCCTCAAATGTTCATTTCTGAACACACTGTATTATTTAAATGTTTGTGCGAAGCCAAGTATTGCTCAAAAGGAACTACCATTCTGAAAACTAAGAATGGCATAGTTTTCAACACCATTCTTTTGAAATACTATTGTTGAAATGCAAAATAATTCAGATCAGTTACACATCAATCATACATTCAGAAAAATGCTTTCATGAGTGAACGATATCTTCTGATATCTGTGAAGAATAAACTAATACACGAATACACTGACACACTAACCCACACCCCACCCCACACCCCACCCCACCCTACCCACACCCCACCCTACCCTACCCTACCCCACACCCCACCCCACCCCACCCTACCCTACCCCACCACACACCCCACCCCACCCTACCCCACCCCACACCCCACCCCACACCCCACCCAATTCCCGTAAGGTTGGATCTTGCATTCAGGAAAGACATACTTTACCTCAGAAAAGAAAACCCCATAAAAGACATGAAGAAGATACATGGAATAATTAAAGCATTGTCAAGGAGCACTGAAAAACTCTTAAATTCACGTTTGATATTGTTTTAAAATGTTACATTCCACAGCTCTTGTAAAAATATGTTAATGTATCTACACTCATGTGCTTAAATGAATATGACTCACCGGGGTATATTTGAGTTCAGGGTCTTCACTAATGTTTCAAATGTACTGTTGATACTTCTCTTGGACATAAAACATATTTTGTTTCTGGTCAAAATCACCAAGTATGTTTCTACTGTCAATATAAACAGCTGTGCAGTTATGGCCCGATTCAGACTTAGGAAAGTTACGCCTTTCCTACACACGCCTTTCCTTTGCACTTCTCAGCAGATGACATTCAGACTAACCTTCTGGGCTTGGAAGGCGTGCTTCCCTTGTGTGTGCTGAATAAATTGAATTAATCGGCTGAAAACAATCCCACTTTCTGGCAAACAGATTTTCTTGAGGCATTTTTCATTCAATAGGGTTTTCAGTGCATTTATCCCATCCCTTTAAATTAGAATTTCTTTGACAGACTCACTAGAATATATGGAGAGAATGGTTCAGAATGCTGGAAATCAATGGAAATACTGATGAACTGAACTTTTTGTTTTATATATATATATATAAGCAAGTAAAGTGTTCGTCCCATGTTTCTTGAGCTGAAATAAAAGATCCCAGACATTTTCCATATGCAAAGAAAGCTTATTTCTCAAAAATGTTGTGCACAAATTTGTTTATATCCCTGTTAGTGAGCATTTCTCATTTGTCAAGATAATCAATCCACCTGACAGGTGTGACATATCAATAAGCTGATTAAACAGCATGATAATTACACAGGTGCACCTTGTGCTAGGGACAGTAAAAGGTCATTCTAAAATGTGCAGTTTTGTCACACAATACAATGCCACAGATGTCTCAAGTTTTGAAGGAGCTTGCAATTGGCGTGCTGACTGCAGAAATCTCCACCAGAGCTGTTGCCAGATATTTTATCATTAATTTCTCTACTATACACTGCCTCCAATGTCACTTTAGAGAATTTAGCAGTACATCCAAACGGCCTCACAACTGCAGGCCACAAGGACCCATGTTGCAGGGATCTGTACACAATTCACAGAATCTGAAAATGCCCCAGTTCTTCCATGGCCTGCATTATCACCAGACTTGTGACCCATTGAGTATGTTTGGGATGCTCGGATTGATGTGTACGACAGCGTGTTCCAGTTCCCGCCAATATCCAGAAAATTCACACAGCCATTGAAGAGGAGTGGGACAACATTCCACAGGCCACAATCTACAGCCTGATCAACTCTGTGCAAAGGAAATGTGTTGTGCTGCATGAGGCAAATGGTAGTCACACCAGATACTGACTGGTTTTCTGATCCACACCCCTACTTTTTTAAAAGGTATCTGTGACCAACAGGTGCATATCTGTGAAATCCATAGATTAGGGCCTAATGAATTTATTTAAATTGACTGATTTCCTTATATGAACTGTAACTCATGAAAATCTTTTAAATTGCTGCATGTTGTGTGTATATTTTGTTCAGTGTATATTTGTCCCTTTTCCAGCACCATTCAGTAGATTTAAAACTACTCTAATCTTGTATATTATTTATTTAGGGTTAGGAAATTATTCATTAATAATAATAATAAAAAAAGTTTATGTACAAAATATATTGGTGAATAAAAAATTAAGTGGTTTGATTCACCCTGAAAGTTATATTTAATTGTTCAATCCATGAAAAATTGTTAATTCACAAAAGTGGTTGAAAAGTTGTCCTATAAATCTACCCTAATAATCCTTACTAATCATGGAACTGTGATGACAGTGTTTCAGTCGTTGTGAACCATGCGCCAGGCTCCAAGCTTAAACGGTCAGTTATGGTCTGCGTTCCATACAGACAATGGAATTCTCCGGTAGGAACATTATTGAACTTTTATGATAAAAACATCCTAAAGATTGATTCTATACTTAGTTTGACAAGTTTCTTCGACCTGTAATATAACTTTTTGAACGTTTCGTCCGAATGGACCAGATCACGCTTTTGGATTTGTTTACCAAACGCCCTAACAAAAGAAGCTATTGGACATAAATGGACATAAATGATGGACATTATCGAACAAAACAAGCATTTATTGTGGAACTGCGATTCCTGGGAGTGCATTCTGGTGAAGATCATCAAAGGTAAGTGAATATTTATAATGCTATTTATGAATAATGTTGACTGCCCAATATGGTGGATATTTCTCTGGCTGGTTTGCGCTTTGAGCGCCGTTTTCAAATTATGCTTTTTCCGTAAAGTTTTTTTTAAATCTGACACAGCGGAAGTGTATCTAAACTTTCATGTATAATAGTGTATTTTCATCAACATTTATTATGAGTATTTCTGTGAATTTAAGTGTCTCTCTGCAATATCACTGCAGGTTTTGGAACTACTGAACATAACACGCCAATGTAAAATAAGATTTTTGGATATAAATATGAACTTTACCGAACAACACATACATGTATTGTGTAACATGAAGTCCTATGAGTGTCATCTGATGAAGATCAAAGGTTAGTGATTAATGTTATCTCTATTTGTGCTTTTTGTGGCTTTTTGTGACATTTTTTTAAATCAGACACGGTGGCTAGATTAACAAGAATTCTATCTTTAAAATGGTGCCTAATACTTGTATGTTTGAGAAATTTGATTTATGAGATTTCTGATGATTTGTAATTGGCGCAATGCAATTTCATTGGCTGTTGACGAGGTGTTGTCACGATCGTCCTCCTCTTCGTCTGAAGAGGAGAGGCGAGAAGGATCAGAGGACCAATATGCGGCGTGGTAAGTGTCCATGGTGAATCTTTAATAAAGAAAGACTGAACACTATGCAAAAGAGTAACGAAAACAATAAACCAAATACGACCGTGAAGCTACAAAATGAGACCTGTGCTGACACAAGCCACTAACATAGACAATCACCCACAAACAAACAGTGCAACCCAGGCTACCTAAGTATGATTCTCAATCAGAGACAACTAATGACACCTGCCTCTGATTGAGAACCATACTAGGCCGAAAACATAGAAATGCCCCAAAACATAGAAAAACAAACATAGACTGCCCACCCAACTCACGCCCTGACCATACTAAATAAATACAAAACAACAAAAATAGAGGTCAGAACGTGACAGTACCCCCCCCCAAAGGTGCGGACTCCGGCCGCAAAACCTTGACCTATAGGGGAGGGTCTGGGTGGGCGTCTGTCCGCGGTGGCGGCTCTGGCGCGGGACGCGGACCCCACCTCATCATTGTCTTAGTCCGCCTTATTGTCCGCCTCCGTGGCTTTCTCAGCATGACCACCCCTCTCAATGACCCCACTGGACAGAGGGGCAGCTCGGGACAGAGGGACAGCTGCTCGGGACAGAGAGACAGCTGCTCGGGACAGAGAGACAGCTGCTCGGGACAGAGAGACAGCTGCTCGGGACAGAGAGACAGCTGCTCTGGGCAGAGGGGCTCCGGCAGCGGCGCCGGACAGGCGGGAGGCTCCGGCAGCGGCGCCGGACAGGCGGGAGGCTCCGGCAGCGGCGCCGGACAGGCGGGAGGCTCCGGCAGCGGCGCCGGACAGGCGGGAGGCTCCGGCAGCGGCGCCGGACAGGCGGGAGGCTCCGGCAGCGGCGCCGGACAGGCGGGAGGCGCCGGACAGGCGGGAGGCTCCGGCAGAGGCGCCGGACAGGCGGGAGGCTCCGGCAGAGGCGCCGGACAGGCGGGAGGCTCCGGCAGAGGCGCCGGACAGGCGGGAGGCTCCGGCAGAGGCGCCGGACAGGCGGGAGGCTCCGGCAGAGGCGCCGGACAGGCGGGAGGCTCCGGCAGCGGCGCCGAACAGGCGGGAGACTCCGGCAGCGGCGCCGGACAGGCGGGAGACTCCGGCAGCGGCGCCGGACAGACAGGACCACCTGCAGGGAGGAGACAGAGAGACAGCCTGGTGCGTGGGGCTGCCACAGGAACCACCAGGCTGGGAAGACCTTCAGGAGGCTTGGGGTTAAGAGGAGGCACCTGAAAGACCGGGCTGTGGGGGAGCACTGGAGCTCTGGTGCGCAACCTTGGCACCACTTCCCCAGGCTGGATAACCACTCTAGCCCGGACCGTCCAGAGTGCAGGCACAGGTTGAACCGGGCTGTGGGTAAGCACGGGAGATCTAGTGCTTACTACACGCACCTCTCCCTTCGGCTCCATTCCCACAGTCGCCCGGTACGAGCGGAGCGCGGGCAGAGGACGCACTGCACCCTCCCAGCGCCCCGGAGACACAGCACGCAGAGCCGGCGCAGGATACCCTGGGCCAAAACTGCGTACCGGCGACCAGACCCGCTGAGCAGGCACCATACGCCCTGGCTCGATGCCCGCACTCGCATGACACTCTCGGGGGGCTGTCCTATAGCGCACCGGGCTATGGACACGTACTGGCGACACCGTGCGCTTAACCGCATAACACGGTGCCTGCCCAGTATCTTGCTGCTTATAATAAGCACGAGGAGTGAGCGCAGGTCTGCTACCTGGCTTAGCTCCACCCCTCGTGTGCCTCCCCCCCAAAAAAATTTGGGGCTGTCTCTCGTACCTGTCGCACTGCCGTGCTGCCTTCGCCAACCTCATTCTCCTGTAACCTTCCTTGCACTGCTCCATCGAATCCCAGGCGGGCTCCGGCACTCTCCCTGGGTCGATGGCCCATCTGTCTATCTCCTCCCAAGTTGTGTAGTCCTGTGAAGCCGGCCGCTGTTGTTGTTGCTGCCGCTGCTGCTGCTGCTGTCGTCGCTGTTTTCTACCACGCCGCTTGGTCCTTGGTTGGTGGGTGTTCCTGTCTTTGTGTAGTATTCACCAGATAGGCTGTATTAGGTTTTGAGTTCTCACGTTTCTTGTTTTTTCGTTAGTTTGTTCATGTATAGTGTCGTGAATAAAATACAATGAACAACCACCACGCTGCGCTTTGGTCCGCTTCTCCTCCTCCTACAGACGAACGCCGTTACAGGTGTTCCTCTAGCGGAACCCCAGTCCTAGACAGGTTTAACTATGCCACTTTGTTTACATACTCATCGCATATGTATATACTGCACTCAATACCATCTACTGTATCTTGCTTATGCCGCTCTGTACCATCACTCATTCATATATCTTTATGTACATATTCTTTATCCCCTTACACTTGTGTCTATAAGGTAGTAGTTTTGGAATTGTTAGCTAGATTACTTGTTGGTTATTACTGCATTGTCGGAACTAGAAGCACAAGCATTTCGCTACACTCGCATTAACATCTGCTAACCATGTGTATGTGACAAATAAAATTTGATTTGATTTGATTTAGTCATGCTTGTTAAAAGTGGCTAGTGATACATGTATTACATAAAGATGCAGTAGATGATATAGAGTACAGTATATACATATACATATGAGATGAATAATGTAGGGTATGTAAACATTATATTAGGTAGCATTGTTTAAAGTGGCTAGTGATATATTTTACATCATTTCCCATCACTTCCCATTATTAAAGTGGCTGGAGTTGAGTCAGTGTGTTGGCAGCAGCTACTCAATGTTAGTGGTGGCTGTTTAACAGTCTGATGGCCTTAAGATAGAAGCTGTTTTTCAGTCTCTCGGTCCCAGCTTTGATGCACCTGTACTGGCCTCACCTTCTGGATGATAGTGGGGTGAACAGGCAGTGGCTCGGGTGGTTGTTGTCCTTGATGATCTTTATGGCCTTCCTGTGACATCGGGTGGTGTAGGTGTCCTGGAGGGCAGGTAGTTTGCCCCCGGTGATGCGTTGTGCAGACCTCACTACCCTCTGGAGAGCCTTATGGTTGTGGGCGGAGCAGTTGCCGTACCAGGCGGTGATACAGCCCGACAGGATGCTCTTGATTGTGCATCTGTAGAAGTTTGTGAGTGCTTTAGGTGACAAGCCAAATTTTTTCAGCCTCCTGAGGTTGAAGAGGCGCTGCTGCGCCTTCTTCACGATGCTGTCTGTGTGGGTGGACCAATTCAGTTTGTCTGTGATGTGTACGCCGAGGAACTTAAAACTTACTACCCTCTCCACCACTGTTCCATCGATGTGGATAGGGGGGTGTTCCCTCTGCTGTTTCCTGAAGTCCACAATCATCTCCTTAGTTTTGTTGACGTTGAGTGTGAGGTTATTTTCCTGACACCACACTCAGAGGGCCCTCACCTCCTCCCTGTAGGCCGTCTCGTCGTTGTTGGTAATCAATCCTACCACTGTTGTGTCGTCCGCAAACTTGATGATTGAGTTGGAGGCGTGCGTGGCCACGCAGTCATGGGTGAACAGGGAGTACAGGAGAAGGCTCACAACGCACCCTTGTGGGGCCCCAATGCTGAGGATCAGCGGGGTGGAAATGTTGTTGCCTACCCTCACCACCTGGGGGCTGCCCGTCAGGATGTCCAGTACCCAGTTGCACAGGGCGGGGTCGAGACCCAGGGTCTCGAGCTTGATGACGAGCTTGGTGGGCACTATGGTGTTAAATGCCGAGCTGTAGTTGATGAACAGCATTCTCACATAGGTATTCCTCTTGTCCAGATGGGTCAGGGCAGTGTGCAGTGTGGTTGAGATTGCATCGTCTGTGGACCTATTTGGGCGGTAAGCAAATTGGAGTGGGTCTAGGGTGTCAGGTAGGGTGGAGGTGATATGGTCCTTGACTAGTCTCTCAAAGCACTTCATGATGACGGAAGTGAGTGCTACGGGGCGGTAGTCGTTTAGCTCAGTTACCTTAGCTTTCTTCGGAACAGGAACAATGGTGGCCCTCTTGAAGCATGTGGGAACAACAGATTGGGATAGGGATTGATTGAATATGTCCGTAAACACACCAGCCAGCTGGTCTGCGCATGCTCTTGAGGGCGCGGCTGGGGATGCCGTCTGGGCCTGCAGCCTTGCGAGGGTTGACACATTTAAATGTTTTCCTCACATCGGCTGCAGTGAAGGAGAGTCTGCATGTTTTAGTTGCGGACCGTGTCAGTGGCACTGTATTGTCCTCAAAGCGGGCAAAAAAGTTATTTAGTCTGCCTGGGAGCAAGACAGCATCCGATGTCCTGGCCTCCACAATCACCTGACCTCAACCCAAGTGAGATCGTTTGCAATGAGTTGGACCGCAGAGTGAAGGAAAAGCAGCAAACAAGGACCCAGCATATGTGGGAACTCTTTCAAGACTATTGGAAAAGCATTCCAGGTGAAGCTGGTTGAGAGAATGCCAAGACTGTGCAACTCTGCCTAGAAGGCCAGCATTCCGGGGCACCTCTTCACTGTTGACAATGAGACTGGTGTTTTGTGGGTACTATTTAATGAAGCTGCCAGTTGAGGACTTGTGAGGCGTCTGTTTCTCAAACTCTCAAATGTATTTGTCCTCTTGCTCAGTTGTGGACCGGGGCCTCCCACTCCTCGTTCTATTCTGGTTAGAGCCAGTTTGCGCTGGTCTGTGAAGGGAGTAGTACACAGCGTTGGCAGTTTCTTGTTTATTTCTCCCATGGAATAGTCTTAATTTCTCCGAACAAGAATAGACTGTTTTCAGAAGAAAGTCTTTGTTTCTGGAAATGTTGAGCCTTTAATCAAACCCACAAATGCTGATGCTCCAGCTACTCAACTAGTCTAAATAGTATTTAATCAGCGCAACAGATTTCAGCTGTGCTAACATGATTGTAAAAGGTTGTCTAATGATCAATTAGTCTTTTAAAATTATAAACTTGGATTAGCCATTGGAACACAGGAGTGATAGGCACACGGAGTGATAGGCACACAGAGGCCAATTATCAGGAACTATGTAGATATTCCATATAAAACAAATCTGCTGTTTCCTGCTCCCGTAATCATTTACAACATAAACAATGTCTACACTGTATATTTCTGATCAATTGGATGTTATTTTAATGGAACAAAAATGTGTTTTTCTTTCAAAAACAAGGACATTTCTAAGTGACCCCAAACTTTTGAAAGGTAGTGTATATATACATTGCTCGTCCCCAGTGATATAAAGTGATAGTTATAAATGTCTGTGTATATACAGTAACTGACGGTGGCTACGAATAGCGGCTAATATTTAACATAATACTAATTGTAAAAAAAATACAGTGAAAAATGTGTGCATATAATTAAAACATTCTAGAATTCATAAATCAACCTGGTAGGTTTGGCCTAATACTGTAATAATTCAATCAATCAGATGTATTTATAAAACCGTTTTTACCTCAGCAGTTGTCACAAAGTGCTTTTACAGAAATCCAGTCTTAAACCCCAACGGCCCCAAAGAGCAAGCAATGCAGATGTAGAAGCACAGTAGCTAGGAAAACAATCTATGGAAAGGAAGGAACCTAGGAAGAAACTTAAAGAGGAACCAGGCTCTGTGTGGTGGCCAGTGAGTGAGTGAGTGAGTACTTAAGATCCCACAGGACACCAGATAAGACAGGATAATTATACCAGATAGGACAGACTGACCCTAGCCCCCCGCACAAAGACTATTGCAGCATAGATACTGGGGACTGAGACAGAGGGGGTCGTGGGACACTTTGCCCCTGTCCAAAGTTACCCCCAGACAGAGCCAACCAGGTAGGGTATAACCCCACCCACTTCGCCAAAGCACAACCCCGACACAACAACAAAGGGATATTAACAGACCACTAACTTACTACACAAGGCTGAGTATAGCCCACAAAGATCTCCTCCACCTCACGAGCCAGAGGGGGTGCAAAACCGAACAGGAAGATAATGTCTGTGACTCAACCCACTCACATCGAGTATACCGAAAAAAGGCAGGCATGACATGATGCACCTCTCCTGGGGACGGAAAGGTAGATCGCGAGCAAGCCAGTGACTCAGTCTCCGTAATATGGTCAGAGGCAGAGAATCCCAGTGGAGAGCCGGCCAGGCAGATACAGCAAGGGTGGTTTGTCACACTTGTCCCTTGCCATTCACCTTCGCACCCTTGGGCCAGACTACACTCATTCATAGGATCTACAGAAGAGATGAGTCTTCAGTATAGACTTAAAGGTCGAGATCAAGTCTGCATCCCCCACACGGATGGGCAGACCATTCCATAAAAATGCATCTCTGTAGGAGAAAGCCCTGCCTCCAGCTGTTTACAAAGAAGTTCTAGGAACAATAAGAAGGCCTGCGTCTTGTGACCGTAGCGTACATGTAGGTGTGTATAGCAGGACCAAATCAGAGAGATAAGTAGGAGCAAGTCCATGTAATGCTTTGTAGGTCAGCACAAGCCTTAACAGGACGCCAGTGTATTGAGGCTAGCACTGAAGTAATATGATACATTTTTTGGTTCTAGTTAAGATTCTAGCATCTGTATTTAGCACTAGCTGAAGTTTATTTGGTGCCTTATCCGGGTATCCGGAAAGTAGAGCATTGCAGTAGTCAAATATTGACGTGACAAAAACATGGATTAGCTTTTCTGCATCATTTTTGGAGAAAACTTTTTAGATTTCTGCAATGTTACAAAGATGGGGGAAAAAGCTGGTCTTGAAATATATATTTCTTCATTTGCGCATGGCTGCAGAAGCCAATAGATTGAAATTTGGAAAGCCATCAACAAATAGCTGCAGAATAGCATTCTCATGCTTAAATTCTTGGTGTAGAGAGAAAAGTGGATAAAAAGAGAATTAGGTTCCATTTACGCGTGCTTAACTTGGGTCGGAGTTTCCCCCTTAGTGACCAACTTAAAACAGTTTTCCTGGAAAGCAAAGGTGAATCATAATTTCCTCAGACTGGATCCTGCAGAGAGCACACGCCAGTAGCATGGGCACCTAGACGCCTTACATCAGTCTAAGTGAGGCCAAACACCCCAAATATTTCATGAGGTTCCCCCGCAACATTAGACTGATGCTATGAAACGGGCATCAATTATTGAACAGAGGTGGCTTTGGAGCTCATAACCTACTTCAGGAACGATGACATCACAGTGGCTCAGTTTATTTTAAACTTCTTGCAACAACCCCAAATGCCATAGAAGTGTCGTGTGGTGGTGCAAATCCAGGGAATGGACAGAGCTTCCAATTGCATGTTTGTATCCTCTGAACCCCACTAGAAGCTTCCCACAAAGCCTTGTAAAAGACTACAAACAGAAAATTAATTCCGCTCACCACCAACTTGAGGGCCACATTGAGTTTCACTTGAAGAAGAATGGTAGGAGTGTGGTTGTGAGGGACACAGTGATTGATTTTCATGGACTCTTGGTGTTCTGTGTTATCTCTCTGACAGATGGCCCTACCATCCAGACTCAAGTAGACTTATGTAGTAGACTGCTGCTCAGATCTTCTGGAAACATGGGGCCCACCAGACTGAAGGTCCATTACACTTCAGGAACACTTCTTCCATCAAAATCCTGGTTACTTCTTCTCCATAATAGAAATAGAGGCGGAAAAGAGAATGTACAGGAAGGCAGCAAGGGGTTACCCAAAGTTTTATTGATAGCAGGTGACTTTCAATGTAAGTTAGACGGTCCATAGGAGACACGTCCTCCTAACCCTACTGTAATGTAAATATGTCAGGTTTTTATGCATCATAGACTCTGCAGAATTAAACAAACTAACATTCCACAGTTTGCTTTTGGCCAATGCAGTTTAAAATACCCAAATCAACCAACCAAACAGAAAGGGGCACAAGAAGTGGTGCAGCCCAGGAGGCAGGTGTCCATTTTGTCAAGTTCTCCAAAGCTCAGGAGATCCGTTATCCATGTGCTCTCAACAAATGCCGCCATTAGCTTTCGACACACAAGGAACCACCATGCCCCCGGACTGCATTCACTTCCTGTGGGTGGCCACCTAGAACACAGAAAGAGGGGAGTTTGAATACACACATTAAAGTCACATGATCAGTTCAATTGTCTAATGAAAACACTTGCTGCATTTTATGATTCTTCCGGGCTAGTCCAGCACCAGGTAATTTCATTGCACCATTACATCCTGCAAGGCCGAAAATATATTACTGCTATAATGGCCTCTTCTAAGTCACACCAGATATTACTCCTATAATGGCATCTTCTAAGTCACGGTATTAGCATGGCTAGTGGGCTAGCTACAGACCCCATGGACTCTATAGGATGCTGCATATTGTCAAACGTCCCTGTAACACTTCCTGACACGTAGTCTATATAATATTTATTTTATTTAACCTGTCTACGATATTGGTTCCCAATTGGGAATCAACCCTCCCACGTTCAGCTGAAACGGCGGCGCATGGAACGCAAAGATATTCTTAAAAATATTTAACCTCCACACATTAACAAGTCCAATAGCTCAAATGAAAGATAAACACCTTGTTCATCTAGCCAGCAAGTCAGATTTCTAAAATGTTTTACGGCGAAAACATAGCACATATATATGTAAAACCACCACCAGACACAGCTCATTTGAATAGCCAAAACATGCAATCAACAAACGCAGGATTAAAAAATAAATCGCTCACTAACCTTTTGAAAATCTTCATCAGATGACAGTAATATGACATGTTACAAGTACATTTTTTTTTTTTCAATAATATGCCATTTATATCCATAAATGTCCATTTACAGTGAGTTCACGTTCAGAAATTACTCCAAAATGCCCGCAGGAAATCTAGGTAGCGCGGCAAGATAACGTAAATAGACATCATAAACTTTGACTAAATATACATGTTCTACATATAGTTAGAAAGATACACTGCTTCTTTATGCAACCGCTTTATTAGATTTATTTTTAACGTTACAGAAATCGCACACTATTCAATATGCTGAGACGGCGCTCAGTTCCAAGCTACATTTCTACGTAATGTTGGAGTCAACAGAAACACAGATTTAAGCATAAATATTCCCATACCTTCGATGGTCTTCGTTCAGAATGTTCTGGAAGGCTTCATACTTACCCAATACATCGTTTGGTTTCAAGTCTTGCGTCTTTGTATTAGCTACTGCTAATAACATCAGCTGAAATGCACCCAAAACGTCCTCTGGTCCGGAAAAGTTGCGCATCAAAACTTCAAAATTACATATTATATGTCGACTAAACAGGTCAAACTAAGTGCAGAAGCAAGCTTTATGATGTTTTAGACACGCAAAACAAACTTCAATTCAATCGGCCATCGTCTGCCCTTCTCTTGAGTGCTGGAACAAAGGAATGGCTGGGACCAATTCGCGCCCCTACGCACAGCCTATTTTCTCGTGGCATGCACTAATTTCACTCCCATAGGGTCAATTCTCGCGGGATTTGAACGATTCAAAGCTCTACTGAAAGAGGACATCTAGCGGAAGAGATAGAAAGTCTCCCCAGAATCATAACTGGTTGGGAAGGGTGGGTCCATGACGTCAAAGTTGCTCCAACTTTCATGGCCACAAAAACTAGTTTGGAAGAATGCCTGCCCTGTGAGTTCTGCTATACTTACAGACATAATTCCAACGGTTTTAGAATCTTTAGAGTGTTTTCTATCCAATAATAATTTTTATTTGCATATATTAGCAATTTTTGACAGATTTTTTTTTCAGTTTACTAGGGGTACCCAATCTCTCCAAAGGGGGCATATGTCTGCCATATCCTTAACAGGTAACTAATAAAAGTCAGTTACAATGACGGCCTACACCTTCCAAACCCAGATGACGCTGGTCCAATTGTGTGCCGCCCTATGGGAGTCCCAATCACAGCCAGTTGTGATACAGCCTGGATTCAAACCAGGGTGTATGCAGTGACGCCTCTAGCACAGAGATGCTGTGCCTTAGACCGCTGCACCACTCGGGAGCCCAGTCATAACAATGAATGGTACTACACTATATCAAATTACATAGCTAATTCCATGACAAGGTAAACAACCAAGACAAAATATCAAAGTTTAGGCATTCACATAAATTCATATTGACCATTTCTTGTCTCATACATTTATTTCAATTCACCTTTGGCAAAGGTTGTTTGCTTTAAATAACTCCTCATATAAATTCAGTAACATTTCAAAGACACATTTTTCCATTCTTACGGCAGAGTTCTGTTAGATTTGACAGAAGGCCTTACATGAGGTGTTTCACTCAGCTCTGCACTCTACCCTGGAAACAGTGTCAACTCTGGTGCAGACTCATGGTCCCTTTCATCTCACACGTGGAAGAACAGGCCCTGCCGGACGGCTCCTCCCATTGGCCCTGCTCTCATCGACAGGAAGACCCTGAGACGGCTGGGAGGGAAAAAAGCATCGCTGGAGACGCCACAGCCTCACCCCGATGTGACCACACAGTTGGAAGAGAAGAGAGGGCCGGAGAGTATTAGACAATGAACAAAAAGAGGCCAACTAACCGCAGTCTGGCTCCCAGAGTAACACCACCAGCACCAGCCCTCTGTGTAACACCATCTCCCCATAAAAGAGAGAGAGCCACTCTGGATGGCCTTTTCGCAGATGCAACAGCTTGCCACTGCCTCAGAGAGCTGTTCCCAAGTTGCTCTCTGGACTGTAAGTGGGCTGAACTACATGGCGGACCGCCTGCCCCAGATTGTGCTGGAGTCGGACACACACACACACACACACAAAATGATACAGTTGATGTCAGCGGCTTGAACAGGACCGAAGGAAGTCCCAATGTGACGGAATATTTAACAATATGGTGTCTGTGTAATGCTCTGATGTTGAGGCCACAGTATAACAGAGACAGAAGGAGGTAAGGAGTGAGGGAGAAAAACACATAAGCATTCCTCTTTTCATCCTCGTCAGTAAAGCAGGCCTGAAGCGTGGCCTGCAATTCTCATCCTTTTAACAGATTGGAATAATGGCTGGGACAAATTGTTCCCAGGCACTCCAGCTCTGCCGACGGACGACAGAGATCCAACATGGATCCGGGGAAGTAAATAATCTGATTTTTCTTGCCTTTATCTCCACGGAGAAGCGAGGGGGCTTTGAAATGTTTTCTTGTCACAGCATCTTTGTTTACGCCCTCCTTTCTGCAGACCTGGTCTTTAGACGCCTTCCCCTTCCCAAGGGGATGGCTGGCTGGCACAGCCTGAAATAAAGCTGCTTGAAATGCCAGCCCTGTTATTTATTTTCCTCTCTTTTTTCCTTTCTTCTTTCCAAAATTTTATCAGCTGTTGGACTCTCCCGAAATGAGGAGTCCCTCATGGTTATGTGTAGGAGTTCACATAGAGGTTGGTGGAAATTCACCGGGTCTTTAACAAAACATGTGATGAAAACAACATAACAATTCTCAAGGTTGATCAATTGGATACCTGTGGCCGTGGCGGCCGTGAAATTTTTTCAGCTGGTTATTGTCATGCGAAAGACTGCTGGTCTCACGGCAATTGACTGTTAATTAGCATAAGTAAAAGCCGCTGATGTGCACCTTTGGTACATAATACATAGTTTTTAGTTTTTAATTTATTTTAGGCAGGTCTGAAGAAACATAATATTTAGATGTCAGAAAAACAGAATATGAGTTGGCCTACCGTATCTGGCTATGTGCCATGCCATAGTCTGTAGGCTTGCTCATTTAGCTGACAAGATTTAATCAAGTCCTGTGCCATTATTTCATATGATATGATTTTATAGTATGAAGAACATAATTGAACTTGGCTGAATAAAATATAAATTATATTTTTCCCCAATCCGGAACGGGAGTGTGCATAAGAAGATGCTAAATTGAGTTTCAATGTAATAATTTCAAAAACAGGTCCTAAATGCTAGATTTAGAGTTATTTGGTAACTTTAGTTGTGAATGATACAAACCTTAGAATGTCTTGGAAATGAAAACATAAACAGGCTGCACGATGAGACTAAAGGCTGTTGATGATTTAAGAAAGTTGCAAAAAAAGCTTGCGCTCTGTTCCTGGCCTTGGGCTGCACAGCTGTTCTCTCATCAAGTGATCATATTTTCACCCATCAGACTATTCTCAATCGAATCTAGTCTCAACTAATATGTTAAAAAAAAATCAATTTAGAAAGGTCCATTATCAAATGGCCAGGAACAGATCAGGGGTAACAAGATATGTCAGTATGCACTCATATAGCGAATGGAAGCCGCTTTCCCACTGGTTTGGTTTTTAATGATGCCAGGTAGGCTATTTCGTTTTTACAGGGGAGCATGTGATTAATATGAGCAGCTGAGAAATAAATACAAGAACACTTATTTCACTCCATGCATCAACCAGTTTGAGGAGCATGCTCTCGCTGGGCAACAGGTGATATTCTGCCCAAACTCTGTATGCAATGGGCTCTCCAACCCTGTTGCTGCAACTACCCAGTGCTTCATTTAGGACAGAACAGAAGTGAAATCTGTTCGGGAACATATTTAATTAAACTCTACACATTCGAGAAAGGAATGAAGGAGAAAGAGGAGGAAATGGAAACGCACGGTGGTGAGAGATTCTGTAGCCAAAGATAACGTCGGCTTATTAATTATGAAAATAATAAAAATGCCCTATTACCAGGCTATTCAAAATCAAATACAAATTCCAGCGCAATCAATGAACCAACAGCATCGTCTGGGGGTGTAACATAAGGTAACCAGTCCATCGAGAATGCATTGTAATACAGTCCAGGTGATTACTAGAATTTGTATTGGCTAGACCAATTATGTACCAAAGACATCTGAAATCAGTTTTGTTCATTGTTTTTGTGTAATATGCGGTAGGCTATAATGCCGCAATCATTATTTTAATTCCGTTTTTTGAGGGGGCTCTAACCTATGCATGAGGGTGTTTTTAATTAATTATCCCCTTAGAAAGAGCTGTCCATTTCGTGTGTTAGGCTTTCAAACACCCACATGTTTTACACTCAGTTTCAACCTGCTTTTGAACTTCTTTCTTTAAATTGATCATCACAGTGAGGTGAGTTTTAAAAGCATGATACTGTTATGATGATAAGTGTTTGATGTGATTTTTGATTCCATTTGCGTTGGTTAGAGGGACAATAGAGCGCTGAGTACGAGGCCATTAGCGACCTGATTAATGGTCGTTAGCGAGTTGGGTACTACCAGCACAACATGTGTTGGAGTGCATGAAAGGAGATTACTGTGACTCAACCGTCACGTGGGATTTTTGAATTTTACTGCGGTCATGACTGCCGGTGGTCGCTGCAATAGCTCTAGGCTCAGCCGTGGGAATGAGTATACCCACGTAGTAAGCACTTCTAGTGCCTGCATGCTATTGGGTCTCGTCATGACATCTCCCTGGCAAGGGCCATGCCAGTTTTCTCTACAAAGACAAATTGTGCATTGGTAGAATTTCCTGGAGAGTATTCAAAAGTCCAGAACGCTCACATTGTTTGCCTGTGCTCTGTGGGGACATGAATTTGTTTTAGTTTTTTTGTTTAATTTTTATTTAGTCAGAGGAGCCCATTGAGACCAGAGGACAACAATTTCAACAAATTCACCACAAACATTCTAATAATAGATCAATAAAAACTACAGGTTACAACTTCAAAAACTAACATTTCAACACCACAGTAATTTTTAACTTTAATCAAAACAAATGCAAATCTCATTTAACACACTTTACATTAGACTCCTAATATGTTTTGGCACCAGGGTGTCACGACTTCCGCCGAAGTCGGTCCCTCTCCTTGTTTGGGCGGCGTTCGGTGGTCCACGTCACCGGCCTTCTAGCCATCACCGATCCACTTTTAATTTTCCATTTGTTTTGTCTTTGTTTTCTACATACCTGGTTTCAATTCCCCCCATTACATGTTCATTTTTTAACCCTCTGGTTCCCCCCATGTTTGTGTGCATTTTTGTTTTTTTGTAAGGCTGTATTATGACGGCTGGTATTACTGTCGCCGGGTTTTGTTGTTACGCCCGTTTACTTCGTGGTACCGGTATTTTTCCAGCACCATAGTATTGTGTTTATACTGGTGTTTTCTTGAATTAAATACCTTGTCCACGCATCTCAGCTCTCCTGCGCCTGACTCCATTCACCAGTTACCCACAGCCTTGACAAAAACACGCACTCCTTCGGAATGTAGTCAGTAGGTGCAGGTGTACCTGTAGTAGGGGTTGAGGAGCGAGTCCAGCAGCACGCTGCCATGCTGCAACATCTCGGCAGCGCCATGGATCGCGTCCTACAAACCATGGAGCGCTGGGAGAGAAGAGGAGTCCCTCCAGTGTCTCCACCAGCAGTCTCACCATCACTCACCCCTCCTTCACCGGGGCCCAGTGGGATTCGGCTCGCCCTCCCGAGGGAGTATGATGGAACGGCGACAGGTTGTCAGGGGTTCTTGCTCCAGCTAGAGCTCTACCTGGCAACAGTCCACCCGGCTCCTTTCGGACCGAGAGAGCGTGGCCGCCCTTGTCTCCTGCCTCTCAGGGAAAGCCCTGGAGTGGGCCAACGCCTTATGGGGGAAAGAAGAAGCGGTGTTGGACCATTGAGGATTTCACCCACCGCTTCTGGGCTGTCTTTGACCACCCGTCTGAGGGTAGAGCGGCGGGTGAACGCCTCGTCCACCTGAGGCAGGGGACGAGGAGCGCACAAGAGTTTGCATTAAAATTCCGGACCCTGGCTGCCGGCGCGGGATGGAACGACAGGGCCCTGATTGGTCACTCACTACCTGTGCAGTCTGTGCGAGGACGTCCGTCAGGATTTGGCCTTTAGGGACACCACTCTCACATTCGACCAGCTGGTGGATCTGTCCAACTGGCTGGAAAGCCTGCTGGCTTCCCACGGACGTCCACATCGGGGTCTGTCGGATCCATCCCTCAGCACCACCGCTATGACGCCCATGGAGCTGGGAGGTGCTGCCCTTAGGGCGACCGGAGGAGGGGCTGTTCCATGCACCATCTGTGGCCGCAGAGGGAACACTGCTGGTCGGTGCTGGTGAGGTTCCTCTGGGAGTCGAGCCAGCAGGCAGGGCACTCATGTCACCCCAGGTGAGTCGGCACCAGGCTCACCCAGAGCCCCCTGTTGCTCACGTGTTTTTGTTTATTAACTTTCCTGTGTTTTCCCCGCATTCTCGTAGATTCAGGTGCAGCATTCAGGCGCAGCTGACAGATCATTTGCCCATAGTTTAGGGATCCCCATTGTTCCTCTGGATATGCCTTTCCCTGTGCATGCCCTAGATAGTCAACCATAAGGGTCAGGGCTAATTAGGGAGGCCACTGCTCCACTGGGCATGGTTACGCAGGAGGGCCACAAGGAGAGAATCAGTCTCTTCCTTATTGATTCTCCTGCATTTCCAATGGTGCTGAGCCTATCCTGATTGGCCTGTCATGACCCCACTATTTCGTGGCGATGGAGGGCTCTCACAGGGTGGTCACGAGAGTGCTCGGGGAGGTGTTTAGGGGTTTCCGTCGGTGCTACTACGGTGGAAAGTCCAGATCAGGTCTCCACTGTGCGCATCCCCTCTGAATAAGCAGATTTGGCTCTCTTCTTCTGTAAAAAGAAGGCGACTCAATTATCACCATATCAACGGGGGGATTGTGCAATAGAACTCCTGGTAGACGCAGCACTTCCCAGGAGTCCCAGGAGGAAACATGGCCTCCGTCTCCGAATCTCTGGGGCAGGGGTACATTTGGCCTTCCACTTCACCTGCCTCCTCGAGTTTATTTTTTGTGAAGAAAAAGGATGGAGATCTGCGCCCGTGTATTGACTATTGAGGCATCAACCAAATCACTGTGAGGTACAGTTACCCGCTGCCTCTCATCAACAGTGCGATAGAGTCAATGCACTGGGCGTGGGAATGGAAGACGGCATTTAGTATCACCTCAGGGCACTATGAGTACCTCGTCATGACGTACGGGTTGATGAATGCTCCGTCAGTCTTCCAGGCCTTTGTAGATTAGATTTTCCGGGACCTGCACAGGCAGGGTGTAGTGGTGTATATCGACAACATTCTGATATACTCCACTACACGCGCCTAGCATGTGTCCCTGGTGCGCAAGGTGCTTGGTCGACTATTGGAGCATGACCTGTACGTCAAGGCTGAGAAATGCCTGTTTTTCCAACAGTCCATCTCCTTCCTAGGGTACCGCATTTCCACTTCAGGCATGGGGATGGAGAGTGACCGCATTTCAGCTGTGCGTAATTGGCCGACTCCCACCATGAGCCCTAAGGCAGTGGTTTCCAATCAGGTGTACCAGGAGCCCTAAAGCAGTGGTTTCGAATCAGGTGTACTAGCAGCCCTACCAGGGATACTAGGAGCCCTAGCAGGGGTACTAGGAGCCCTGTGGCAGTGGTTCCCAACCAGGGATACTAGGAACCCTAAGGCAGTGGTTTTCAACCAGGGGTACTAGGAACCCTAAGGCATTGGTTTCCAACCAGGGGTACTAGGAGCCCTGGGGGTACTTGACCTGTCCACAGGGGGTACTTGAGAAGACTCATGAGCCCATTGGTCTACTGGTAAAATGCACGAAGGGGTAGTTCAGGGGTACTCTGGGCAGAGCAAAATTAAGTTGGTGGTACAGTAACCGAAAAAGGTTGGGAACCACTGCCTTAAGGGGTTCATGATCTGGTATGTAATGTATTAACCAGGGGTTGGAACCGGTTCAGGGAACAGTACCGAAAAATAAATACATTTTTTGAGGAATGGAAACAGAATCGGGAACCAAAGTTATTTTTAAATATTGAGAGCTGGTTAATCATGTATTATTATTCTTTAAATCTGTGGCTGTCTGAAGATTGGAATTGATGAGAGTTGGAATAAATGTATACGCAAATATACAGTATAAATGTTTGAGGTCATCCAATCAAGGGTGAGGGTGGGGATGGGAATATTGTCTGTTTTGTGTTTCGCTATTTATGTTTTGGTTTCATACTGTGAGCGGTGTGTCTGCTGGTCCGGGTAGGTATGGGTAGTTTCATACTGTGAGCGGTGTGTCTGCTGGTCCGGGTAGGTATGGGTAGTTTCATGCGGTGAGGGGTGTGTCTGCTGGTCCGGGTAGGTATGGGTAGTTTCATGCGGTGAGGGGTGTGTCTGCTGGTCCGGGTAGGTATGGGTAGTTTCATGTGGTGAGCGGTGTGTCTGCTGGTTTAGTTCTAGTCTAGTTTAGTTCTTCCCTAACTTCCTTAAATTTGATTTGATTTGATTTGATTTGATTTATATATAACTCTGTAATTTGGGGAAGTTATAATGCTAGTCATAGCCTAAACACATTCCAGCTCATGTCATGTCATAATGTTCAGCGCTTCGCGCCAAGCAACCTCCATGTCCAACCGTCTTTCACTCTCTCCCCACCGGTGAAGTTCCAGTCTCATCTCGCACCTGTACAACTAGTTTACACGTTCCATAGCAAGCTTCCCTATCCATGCTCATGGGTCAAGTGAATGAATGAGCAATTTTGTAAAAAAATATGTTGATTTCACAGGATAAAACAAATTATGAAAAGGTCGGTAAGAATTTTTAATTTTCTAGTCAGAAACACTGGAACGGAATGAAAAACAATATACGGGGTTCTGTTTGTAACAGAACAATGGGAAAATAATTTTGGTTCCAACCCCTTGTTGTTAACGTTATGTTAAACCCATTTGTTGATAGTTGGGTGTTGTGGGAGTCTCTCAGTATCTTCTACTCACACTGCACCTGCCTGCCAACTTCACAATCCCTCCCTTGGCTGTAGTCCTTATTTCTCCATTACATTCCTCAACAATCAATGGCTATACTGTAAATCATACATAAAAATGACCTTTGAACAGCAGGAAATATCCCACCATATTAACCATCATGGGGTGAAAGTTAGACAGTAATCTAAGGTCCATTTTAAGTCATTAGATGATCAACTTGTCCCATAGTCTCAAAGTTTGGTATTTGACAAAAAGGAGAAAAGAGAAACTGACAGCCCAGAGAATAAAAGCCCAGGTGAATTCCAGCCCATAATGTGATGAAAGATGAATGTGTTTCTGGTTAATCTGATGGTTTGAGCCAAGCTTTAAAGCATCCATTTGGTTCACATAAAGTAAATTCTGTGTCCAAGATGATACTTAATGTTGTTTGGCAGATGAGGGGAAAGAAATGGGATTGTCTTGCAATAGAGTGTCTGAATCACAGATCCAGGCAAAAACAATCTTGAGCGACGTTTCCAGCACGGCTGTACGATGACCGAAGAACCCATGACTCGGCTCACAAGGCTCACACTCTCACGCAGGATACATTTGATGCATCCCGCTGGTCTTCAAAGTGAGTTAGACCACATCACAGGCCTTGGAGGATGACTCAGGGAGTTGAGCAAATGGTCCATGAATCAAGTATTCCAAATAGACCATCCAGTCTGGATCCACCTCTGGTTCCAGAAATGAGAGCAGTACTTTTCTGTTTATGAGTAAAGAGGCCTCAGGTCGCTCGATTGAGTCTTGTGTAGTATACTGTCTAGCGTATGTCATTCTGAACAATATGCATTAGGTCATACACAGGTAACTTTCACGCATCCTCCCTGTATTACAGAGTGCGCCTGGAACTCATAACCTTTTGCACAACGTCACACGCCACTCAAAGCCAACCGTCTTAGATGCTATAGTCTTTCACCTCAGTTGGCTTTCAGATCTCAGGGAAGGTGACGTCACAGATGTACTCCAGCCAACATGCTGCGGGTGAGTTTCACGTCCATTGCACACACCTGAATGCAATATGGTTCATCTGACTCCATTGGGAATGGTTCATTGAGCCAGAAGAGCAGGTTAACATGTTGTAAAGCTAGGGTATAATGGGTGTCATGGTGGTGTGAGCTATTCATCCCTCCTCATAGCTGCAGTGGGTGGTCCTTATCTCCCTGATATTTGACCTTCTCTTGTGACCTTCAACCCAATGTGCTGTTTTATTGTATTTTCCCTCTTTCTCCTCCTTCTCTCTGTTTATCCTTCTCTACTGTCTCTTCTCCCCCCTCTCTGTACATCATTTATCCCTCTTGTATGTATGATTTTGGCCAGGCATTGACCAGGACACTACCACCCCCTACCTCCCTCTTTTCTCTTTCGTTCCTCTCTCCCTCCTTCATGCCTTTTGGCAGCCTCAATCCCACAGCAAACCGATCATCGTGGTCTCTCTTGAGCATCGTGACCTGCTATTGGAAACGGATATCAAAACAAAGCACAAGCTATCATCTTTACATCAGGCTAATGGGAGCATCAGAGGGGTGTTTCCAACAGCAGCGCCACGACACCGGGCAGCCACATGGTTCAGCCCTGGGTCTGATAGACCGCAGACAGAGAGAGAAACAGAGAGCGAGAGAAACTGCCTGAATAGAGGAAGCAAAGGGGAGAGTGAGAGACACAGATCCACAGAGAGCTGGAGGCAGACAACACTGTCTGCTCCTCCCTAACCTGACCTGTACAAACCCTTAACTTGAGGGAATGATAGTTCACAGACCTCTGTGCTAATGACTGGAGCTTATGGAGAGGTGCCACAGAAGTTTGATAATGTTGAGTGAGAGAAACAAACTTCCTAAGACCACTGGAAAAACGTGTGTTCAGGAAAACAGCCTACTCCACGATGCAAAGGGATGAGGGCTTTAATCATACATATTAAAATGCATTATTGACTCCAGGTAACTGCTTGCTTTGGTTAAGTGCACCTATGGTTGACAGACTTTGTTTTTTTTATTTCACCTTTATTTAACCAGATAGGCCAGTTGAGAACAAGTTCTCACTTACCACTGTGACCTGGCCAAGATAAAGCAAAGCATTGCAAAAAAACAACACAGAGTTACACATAAACAAATGTAAAGTCAATAACACAATATAAAAATAATCTATGTACAGTGTGTGCAAATGTAGAAGAGTAAGGAGATAAGGCAATAAATAGGCCATAGAGGCAAAATAATTACAATTCTGTTTGAATTCTGTTTGAAAAAGCTATCTTTCCTAATTTACTGTGTATATTGGTTCTTGACTTCCCTGAAAAGTTGCATTTTGCGGGGGCTATTCAATGCTATTGCAGAATGCCACAGTATGTTTTTGTGCTGGTCAAGGGCAGTCAAGTCTGGGGTGAACAAAGTGCTATGTCTGTTCTTAGATCTACATTTTTTGAATGCTTATTTATGACTGTGAAGAAAGCACTTTTAAAGAGAAACCAGGCATCCTCTACTGACGTGATGAGGTCAATATCCTTCCAGGATACATGGGCCAGGTCAATTAGAAAAGCCTACTCGCTGAAGTGTTTTAGGGAGCATTTGACAGTGATGAGGGTTGGTCGTTTGACAGCAGAACCATTACGCATGCAGGCAATGATGGCTGAGATCCTGGTTGAAGACAGCAGAGGTGTATTTAGAGGGCAAGTTGGTCAGGATGCTATCTAAGAAGTTGCCCAATGTTACAGATTGAGGGTTGTATCTGGTATGTTCCTTGATAATTTGTGAGAGATTGAGAGCATCTAAAGCATTTAGATTTTTATTTATTTATTTTATTTTTATTTCACCTTTATTTAACCAGGTAGGCTAGTTGAGAACAAGTTCTCATTTGCAACTGCGACCTGGCCAAGATAAAGCATAGCAGTATGAGCAGACAACACAGAGTTACACATGGAGTAAACAATTAACAAGTCAATAACACAGTAGAAAACAAAGGGGGAGTCTATATACAATGTGTGCAAAAGGCATGAGGTAGGCGAATAATTACAATTTTGCAGATTAACACTGGAGTGATAAATGATCAGAGGGTCATGGTGTGCAAAAGAGCAGAAAAGTAAATAAATAAAAACAGTATGGGGATGAGGTAGGTGAAAATGGGTGGGCTATTTACCAATAGACTATGTACAGCTGCAGCGATCGGTTAGCTGCTCAGATAGCTGATGTTTGAAGTTGGTGAGGGAGATAAAAGTCTCCAACTTCAGCGATTTTTGCAATTCGTTCCAGTCACAGGCAGCAGAGTACTGGAACGAAAGGCGGCCAAATGAGGTGTTGGCTTTAGGGATGATCAGTCAGATACACCTGCTGGAGCGCGTGCAGATAGGCCAGTTGGGTGTTGCCATCGTGACCAGTGAGCTGAGATAAGGCGGAGCTTTACCTAGCATGGACTTGTAGATGACCTGGAGCCAGTGGGTCTGGCGACGAATATGTAGCGAGGGCCAGCCGACTAGAGCATACAAGTCGCAGTGGTGGGTGGTATAAGGTGCTATAGTGACAAAACGGATGGCACTGTGATAGACTGCATCCAGTTTGCTGAGTAGAGTGTTGGAAGCCATTTTGTAGATGACATCGCCGAAGTCGAGGATCGGTAGGATAGTCAGTTTTACTAGGGTAAGCTTGGCGGCGTGAGTGAAGGAGGCTTTGTTGCGGAATAGAAAGCCGACTCTTGATTTGATTTTCGATTGGAGATGTTTGATATGAGTCTGGAAGGAGAGTTTGCAGCCTAGGTACTTATAGATGTCCACATATTCTAGGTCGGAACCATCCAGGGTGGTGATGCTAGGCGGGCATGCGGGTGCAGGCAGCGATCGGTTGAAAAGCATGCATTTGGTTTTACTAGCGTTTAAGAGCAGTCGGAGGCCACGGAAGGAGTGTTGTATGGCATTGAAGCTTGTTTGGAGGTTAGATAGCACAGTGTTCAATGACGGGCCGAAAGTATATAGAATGGTGTCGTCTGCGTAGAGGTGGATCAGGGAATCGCCCGCAGCAAGAGCAACATCATTGATGTATACTGAGAAAAGAGTCGGCCCGAGAATTGAACCCTGTGGCACCCCCATAGAGACTGCCAGAGGACCGGACAGCATGCCCTCCGATTTGACACACTGAACTCTGTCTGCAAAGTAATTGGTGAACCAGGCAAGGCAGTCATCCGAAAAACAGAGGCTACTGAGTCTGCCGATAAGAATATGGTGATTGACAGAGTCGAAAGCCTTGGCAAGGTCGATGAAGACGGCTGCACAGTACTGTCTTTTATCGATGGCGGTTATGATATCGTTTAGTACCTTGAGTGTGGCTGAGGTGCACCCGTGACCGGCTCGGAAACCAGATTGCACAGCGGAGAAGGTACAGTGGGATTCGAGATGGTCAGTGACCTGTTTGTTGACTTGGCTTTCGAAGACCTTATATAGGCAGGGCAGGATGGATATAGGTCTGTAACAGTTTGGGTCCAGGGTGTCTCCCCCTTTGAAGAGGGGGATGACTGCGGCAGCTTTCCAATCCTTGGGGATCTCAGACGATATGAAAGAGAGGTTGAACAGGCTGGTAATAGGGTTGCGACAATGGTGGCGGATAGTTTCAGAAATAGAGGGTCCAGATTGTCAAGCCCAGCTGATTTGTACGGGTCCAGGTTTTGCAGCTCTTTCAGAACATCTGCTATCTGGATTTGGGTAAAGGAGAACCTGGAGAGGCTTGGGCGAGGAGCAGCGGGGGGGGCGGGGCTGTTGGCCGAGGTTGAAGTAGCCAGGCGGAAGGCATGGCCAGCCGTTGAGAAATGCTTATTGAAGTTTTCGATAATCATGGATTTATCGGTGGTGACCGTGTTACCTAGCCTCAGTGCAGTGGGCAGCTGGGAGGAGGTGCTCTTGTTCTCCATTGACTTCACAGTGTCCCAGAACTGTTTGGAGTTGGAGCTACAGGATGCAAACTTCTGCCTGAAGAAGCTGGCCTTAGCTTTCCTGACTGACTGCGTGTATTGGTTCCGGACTTCCCTGAACAGTTGCATATCACGGGGACTATTCGATGCTATTGCAGTCCGCCACAGGATGTTTTTGTGCTGGTCGAGGGCAGTCAGGTCTGGGGTGAACCAAGGGCTGTATCTGTTCTTAGTTCTGCATTTTTTGAACGGAGCATGCTTATCTAAAATGGTGAGGAAGTTACTTTTAAAGAATGACCAGGCATCCTCAACTGACGGGATGAGGTCAATGTCCTTCCAGGATACCCGGGCCAGGTCGATTAGAAAGGCCTGCTCACAGAAGTGTTTTGGGGAGCGTTTGACAGTGATGAGGGGTGGTCGTTTGACTGCGGCTCCGTAGCGGATACAGGCAATGAGGCAGTGATCGCTGAGATCCTGGTTGAAGACAGCGGAGGTGTATTTGGAGGGCCAGTTGGTCAGGATGACGTCTATGAGGGTGCCCTTGTTTACAGAGTTAGGGTTGTACCTGGTGGGTTCCTTGATGATTTGTGTGAGATTGAGGGCATCTAGCTTAGATTGTAGGACTGCCAGGGTGTTAAGCATATCCCAGTTTAGGTCACCTAACAGAACAAACGCTGAAGCTAGATGGGGGGCGATCAATTCACAAATGGTGTCCAGGGCACAGCTGGGAGCTGAGGGAGGTCGGTAGCAGGCGGCAACAGTGAGAGACTTATTTCTGGAGAGAGTCATTTTCAAGATTAGTAGTTTGAACTGTTTGGGTATGGACCTGGAAAGTATGACATTACTTTGCAGGCTATCTCTGCAGTAGACTGCAACTCCTCCCCCTTTGGCAGTTCTATCTTGACGGAAGATGTTATAGTTGGGTATGGAAATCTCTGAATTGTTGTTGGCCTTCCTGAGCCAGGATTCAGACACAGCAAGGACATCAGGGTTAGCAGAGTGTGCTAGAGCAGTGAGTAAAACAAACTTAGGGAGGAGGCTTCTGATGTTGACATGCATGAAACCAAGGCTTTTTCGATCACAGAAGTCAACAAATGAGGGTGCCTGGGGACATGCAGGGCCTGGGTTTACCTCCACATCACCCGCGGAACAGAGAAGGAGTAGTATGAGAGTGCGGCTAAAGGCTATCAAAACTGGTCGCCTAGAGCGTTGGGGACAGAGAATAAGAGGAGCAGGTTTCTGGGCATGGTAGAATATATTCAGGGCATAATGCGCAGACAGGGGTATGGTGGGGTGCGGGTACAGCGGAGGTAAGCGCAGGCACTGGGTGATGATGAGAGAGGTTGTATCTCTGTACATGCTGGTTGTAATGGGTGAGGTCACAGCATGTGTGGGAGGTGGGACAAAGGAGTTATCAGGGGTATGAAGAGTGGAACTAGGGGCTCCATTGTGAACTAAAACAATGATAACTAACCTGAACAACAGTATACAAGGCATATTGACACTTGAGAGAGACATACAGCGAGGCATACAGTAATCACAGGTGTTGAGTTGGGAAAGCTAGCTAAAACAGTAGGTGAGACAACAGCTAATCAGCTAGCACAACAACAGCAAGTAAAATGGCGTTGACTAGGCAACGGGGCCAACAGATAAAACAAACAAGCAGAATGGAGTACCGTGATTACTGGACAGTGCAGTGTGCATCAGCTATGTAGCCAAGAGATCAGTGTCCAGGGGGCAGCGGTGGATGGGGCAGGGAAGCTGGACTGGCGAGTGTTATCCAGGTTAAAAACTAACAATGACTAAATAGCTTGTAGCTAGTTAGCTGGTTAGCTTCTGGGGGTTCTTGAGTGTGTACTAAAAATTAAAAATAATAGCGATTCCGTATCACATTGGGTGAGGCAGGTTTCCGGAAGGTATAAACAAGTTAAAAATCAAAAAGAGATAGAAAGTAAATATGGATCCAGTGAGTGTTTGGGACGCGGCGATTCAGACGGTTAGCAGGCCTGTGCTAACAAGCTAACAGTTAGCTAGATTGTTGGACGGCTGGGGTGTTAAGCATGTCCCAGTTTAGGTCACCTAACAGTATGAACTCTGAAGATAGATGGGGGGGCAATCAATTCACATATTGTTTCCAGGGCAGAGCTGTGGGCTGAAGGGGGTCTATAACAAGCGGCAACGGTTCTGGAAAGGTGGATTTTTAAAAGTAGACGCTCGAATTGTTTGGGCACGAACCTGGATAGTATGACAGAAATCTGCAGGCTAATTCTGCCCCCTTGGCAGTTCTATGTTGTCGGAAAATGTTATAGTTAGGGATGGACATTTCAGGACTTTTAGTGGCCTTCCTAAGCCAGGATTCAGACAAGGCTAGGAGATCCAGGTTAGCAGAGTGTGCTAAACCAGTGAATTAAAAAAACTTAGGGAGGAGGCTTCTAATGTTAACATGCATGAAACCAATGCTTTTATGGTTACAGAAGTCAACAAATGAGAGCGACTGGGGAATAGGAGTGGAGCTAGGGGCTGCAAGGCCTGGGTTAACCTTTACATAACCAGAGGAACAGAGAATGAGTAGGATAAGGGTACAGCTAAAAGCTATAAGAACTGGTCGTCTAGTACGTTCGGAACAGAGAGAAAAAGGAGCCGGTTTCAGGATGCGGAAGAATAGATTCATGACCACTGCACTGAGGCTAGGAAACACTGCCACCACCAATAAATCCACGATAATTGAGAATTTCAATAAGCATCATTGACCTGGCCAAGGCTTTAGACTCTGTCAATCACCACATTCTTATCGGCAGACTCAACAGCCTTGGTTTCTCAAATGACTGCCTCGCCTGGTTCACTAACTACTTCTCAGATAGAGTTCAGTGTTTCAAATCGGAGGGCCTGTTTTCCAGAATTCTGGCAGTCTCTATGGGGGTGCCACAGGGCTCAATTCTCGGGCCAACTATTTTCTCTGTATACATCAATGATGTCTCTCTTGCTGCTGGTGATTCTCTGATCCACCTCCACGCAAACAACACCATTCTGTATACTTCTGGGCCTTCTTTGGATACTGTGTTCACAGACCTTAAAACGAACTTCAATGCCACTCAATACTCCTTCCGTGGCCTCCAACTGCTCTTAAATGCAAGTAAAACTAAATGCATGCTCTTCAACCGATTGCTGCCCGCACCCGTCCGCCTGACTACAGTGCCTTGCGAAAGTATTCGGCCCCCTTGAACTTTGCGACCTTTTGCCACATTTCAGGTTTCAAACATAAAGATATAAAACTGTATTTTTTTGTGAAGAATCAACAACAAGTGGGACACAATCATGAAGTGGAACGACATTTATTGGACATTTCAAACTTTTTTAACAAATCAAAATCTGAAAAATTGGGCGTGCAAAATTATTATTACTGGTCACCATAGCAGCACCCACAAGTAGCACGCGCTCCAGCAGGTAAATTTTACTGGTCACCCCCAGAGCCAATTCCTCCTTTGGTCGCCTTTCCTCCCAGTTCTCTGCTGCCAATGACTGGAACGAATTGCAAAAATCACTGAAGCTGGAGACCTATATCTCCCTCACTAACTTCAAGCATCAGCTGTCAGAGCAGCTCACAGATCATTGCACCTGTACATAGCCCATCTGCAAATAGCCTATTGAACTACCTGATCCCCATATTGTTATTTATTTGTTTGCTCCTTTGCGCCCCAGTATCTCTACTTGCACATTCATCTTCTGCACATCTATCACTCGTGTTTAATTGCTAAATTGTAATTACTTTGCCACTACAGCCTATTTATTGCCTTACCTCCCTAATCTTACCTCATTTGCACACACTGTATATACAGTGTGTCAAGTTCTGACCTTTATTTCCTTTGTTTTGTCATTATTTAGTATGGTCAGGGCGTAAGTTGGGGTGGGCAGTCTTTGTTTGTTTTTCTATGATTTGGGGATTTCTATGTTTCGGCCTAGTATGGTTCTCAATCAGAAACAGGTGTCATTAGTTGTCTCTGATTGAGAATCATACTTAGGTAGCCTGGGTTTCACTGTGTTTTTTGTGGGTGTTTGTTTCCGTGTCTGTGTTTTTTCACCACACGGTACTGTTTTGGGTTTCGTTCATTCCACGTTTATTGTTTTTGTATTCAGTTGTTCATGTGTACTATTTCGGATTAAAAGAACCATGGACACTTACCACGCCGCATATTGGTTCTCCAATTCTTTTCGCCTCTCCTCTTCGGAAGAGGAGGAAATCCCTTACACAGTGGGGCAAAAAAGTATTTAGTCAGCCACCAATTGTGCAAGTTCTCCAATTTAATAATATGAGAGAGGCCTGTAATTTTCCTTGTAGGTACTCTTCAACTATGACAGACAAAATGAGAGAAAACAAATCCAGAACATCACATTGTAGGATTTTTTATGAATTTATTTGCAAATTATGGTGGAAAATAAGTATTTGGTCACCTACAAACAAGCAAGATTTCTGGCTCTCACAGACCTGTAACTTATTTTTTAAGAGGCTCCTCTGTCCTCCACTCGTTACCTGTATTAATGGCACCTGTTTGAACTTGTTATCAGTATAAAAGACACCAGTACAAAGACACTTGTGTGTGACATTTCCTATTTGAGAAAGAGAAACAAAACAGCATGATTCCATCCAGTATAAAACCTACCATCTGGAGATGTGTGCTAGTCATGGGAGAAACATTGCCATTACGTCAATGGATATAGTGTTTCTCTCTACTTACCCTCTCTCCCTCCTCCCTCACCACAAAACGTGTGGGCTGGATTGGCACTTCTTTGGTTTTCCTCCATGCCTGTGAAGGGCGGTGACAGTTTGGGTTTCTTGAGTGCTTGCCCCTATGATCTCTCTCTTTACTGATGCAGGTCGTATTCACCGGAAGTAGATAACCTTACAGAGGACTCGACTTTTCACATGGTGAACGAAAAAGACAGAGGGAAGGCGGAGAGAAAGAAGGATCAATTCACCCAGCTGGAGGTAAGGCAAGTGGAGCTGGAACAGGAGGTGAACACTAGTCAGCACAAATAAATAGTCCAGCTTAAAAACACCCGAGACTAAGAGGTGGAGAGAGACATACAGTGGATTGCAAAAGTATTCACCCCCTTGGCATTTTTCCTATTTTGTTGCCTTACGACATGGAATTAAAATACAGTGCTCCAAAAAATAAAGGGAACACTTAAACAACACAATGTAACTCCAAGTCAATCACACTTCTGTGAAATCAAACTGTCCATTTAGGAAGCAACACTGATTGACAAAACATTTCACATGCTGTTGTGCAAATGGAATAGACAACAGGTGGAAATTATAGGCAATTAGCAAGACATCCCTAATAAAGGAGTGGTTCTGCAGGAGGTGACCACAGACCTCTTCTCAGTTCCTATGCTTCCTGGCTGATGTTTTGGTCACTTTTGAATGCTGGCGGTGCTTTCACTCTAGTGGTAGCATGAGACGAAGTCTACAACCCACACAAGTGGCTCAGGTAGTGCAGCTCATCCAGGATGACACATCAATGCGAGCTGTGGCAAGAAGGTTTGCTGTGTCTGTCAGCCTAGTGTCCAGAGCATGGTCCAGAGCGCTACCAGGAGACAGGCCAGTACATCAGGAGATGTGGAGGAGGCCGTAGGAGGGCAACAACCCAGCAGCAGGACCACTACATCCGCCTTTGTGCAAGGAGGAGCAGGAGGAGCACTGCCAGAGCCCTGCAAAATGACCTCCAGCTGGCCACAAATGTGCATGTGTCTGCTCAAACGGTCAGAAACAGACTCCATGAGGGTGGTATGCGGGCCCGACATCCACAGGTGGGGGTTGTGCTTACAGCCCAACACAGTGCAGGACATTTGGCATTTGCCAGAGAACACCAAGATTGGTGAATTCGCCACTGGTGCCCTGTGCTCTTCACAGATGAAAGCAGGTTCACATTGAGCACATGTGACAGACGTGACAGAGTCTGGAGACGCCGTGGAGAACGTTCTGCTGCCTGCAACATCCTCCAGCATGACCGGTTTGGTGGTGGGTCAGTCCTGGTGTGGGGTGGCATTTCTTTGTGGGGCAGCACAGCCCTCCATGTGTTCGCCAGAGGTAGTCTGACTGCCATTAGGTACCGAGATGAGATCCTCAGACCCCTTGTGAGACCATATGCTGGTGCGGTTGGCCCTGGGTTCCTCCTAATGCAAGACAATGCTAGACCTCATGTGTCTGGAGTCTGTCAGCAGTTCCTGCAAGAGGAAGGCATTGATGCTATGGACTGGCCCGCCTGTTCCCCAGACCTGAATCCAATTGAGCACATCTGGGACATCATGTCTCGCTCCATCCACCAACGCCACATTGCACCACAGACTGTCCAGGAGTTGGCGGATGCTTTAGTCCAGGTCTGGGAGGAGATCCCTCAGAAGACCATCCGCCACCTCATCAGGAGCATGCCCAGGCGTTGTAGGGAGGTCATACAGGCACGTGGAGGCCACACACACTACTGAGCCTCATTTTGACTTGTTTGAAGGACATTACATCAAAGTTGGATCAGCCTGTAGTGTGGTTTTCCACTTTCATTTTGAGTGTGACTCCAAATCCAGACCTCCATGGGTAGATAAATTTGATTTCCATTGATCATTTTTGTGTGATTTTGTTGTCAGCACATTCAACTATGTAAAGAAAAAAGTATTTAATAAGATCATTTCATTAATTCAGATCTAGAATGTGTTATTTCAGTGTTCCCTTTATTTTTTTGAGCAGTGTATCTTTTTGGGGGGTTTGCATCATTTGATTTACACAACATGCCTACCTCCTTTAAAGATAGTAAATATTTTTTTGGGTGAAACAAACAAGAAATAAGACAAAATAACAGAACTTGAGCATGCATAACTATTCACCACCTCAAAGTCAATACTTTGTAGAGCCACCTTTTGCAGCAATTAACACTGCAAGTCTCTTGGGGTATGTCACATCTAGCCACTGGGATTTTGGCCCATTCTTCAAGGCAAAACTGCTCCAGCTCCTTCAAGTTGGATGGGTTCTGCTGGTGTACAGCAATATTTAAAAGTAATTCCACAGATTCTCAATTGGATTGATGTCTGAGCTTTGACTAGGCCATTCCAAGACATTTAAAATGTTTTCCCTTAAACCACTCGAGTGTTGCTTTCGCAGTATACTTAGGGTCGTTGTCCCGCTGGAAGGTGAACCTCCGTCCCAGTCTCAAATCTCTGGAAGACTGAAACAGGTTTCCCTCAAGAATTTCCCTGTATTTAGCACCTTCCATCCTTCCTTCAATTTTGATCAGTTTCCCAGTCCCTGTCGCTGAAACAAATCCCCACACTATGATGCATGGTGGTGGCAGCATGGTGTTCGGGGTGATGAGAGTAGTTGGGTTTGCAGCAGACATAGCGTTTTCCTTGATGGCCAAAAATATACATTTTAGTCTCATCTGAGAGTACCTTCTTCCATATATTTGGAGAGTCTCCCAAATGCTTTTTGGCGAACACCAAACATGTTTGGTTATTTTTTTCGGGACACTCTTCCGTTAAGCCCAGCACTGTGGAGTGTACGGCTTAAAGTGGTCATATGGATTTAATGGTTCTCCTTGGACTTCATGATGCCACTTGCTTGGTGGTGCAGCTTGCTTAGTGGTGTTGCAGACTCTGGGGCCTTTCAAAACAGGTATATATGCTGAGATCATGTGACACTTAGATTGCACACAGGTGGACTTTATTTTACTAATTGCGTGACTTCTGAAGGTAATTGATTGCACCAGATCTTATTTAGGGGCTTCATAAGAAAGTGTGTGAATACATACTGTACATGTTCTCCCCAATGTATGCACGCACCATTTAAAAATAAAAAAAAATTCACCAATTTGGACTATTTTGTGCATGTCCATTGCATTAAATCCCCCCAAAAAACATTTAAATTACAGTTTGTAATACAACAAAATAGAAAAAATGCCAATTGGCATGAATACTTTTGCAATGCACTGTGTCTGCACTCTGGACTGTGGTGAGACAACATCAACAGGAGAAAGAGCAGGATCAGGAGAAGAACAGAGCACTAGTGGAGAGTATCAGAGTGCTGGAGGAGAGGGTGAGGGGGATGATGTGTGACCTATTAGAGAGCTGGCCACCCCCGCAGAGAAGCCAGCAGAACAGCCCACCTCAGCCCTGACACCATAGCAGAACAGTCCACCCCAGACCCTGTCCAAAGACACCATAGCAGAACAGTCCACCCCAGACCCTGGCCAAAGTCACCATAGCAGAACAGTCCACCCCAGACCCTGGCCAGAAGTGTCGACATCACAGCAGGTCAGACTGAGCACCCCCTTCTGATTACCCCCCTACCAGCCACCCTGATTACCCCCATACCAGCCACCCTGATTACCCCCCTACCAGCCACCCTGATAGCCCTCCTGACAACCCCCTCCCCTACCAGCCAACCTGATAGCCCTCCTGGCAACCCCCCCCCCACCAGCCACCCTGATAGCCCTCCTGACAACCCCCCCCTACCAGCCACCCTGATTACCCCCCTACCAGCCACCATGATTACCCCCCTACAAGCCACCCTGATAGCCCTCCTGGCAACCCACCCTCTACCAGCCACCCTGAATACCCCCCTTCCAGCAACCCTGATTACACCCTTACCAGCCCTCCTGACAACCCCCTACCAGCCACCCTGATAGCCCTCCTGACAACCCTCCCCCAGCAGAAAACCTGATAGTTCTCCTGACAACCCCCCCCCCACCAGCCACCCTGATACCCCTCCTGACAACCCCCCCCCCTACCAGCCACCCTGATAGCCCTCCTGACAATCCCCTCCCCTACCAGCCACCCTGATAGCCCTCCTGACAACCCCCCCCCCCTACCAGCCACCCTGATAGCCCTCCTGACAACCCCCCCACCCCCCTACCAGCCACCCTGATTAACCCCCTACCAGCCACCCTGATAACCCCCCTACCAGCCACCCTGATAGCGATCCTGACAACCCCCCCATACCAGCCACCCTGATTACCCCCCTACCAGCCACCATGACTACACCCCTACCAGCCACCCTGATAGCCCTCCTGACAACCCCCCCCCCCCTACCAGCCAGCCTGATAGCCCTCCTGACAACCCCCTACCAGCCACCCTGATACCCCTCCTGACAACCCCCCCCCCCTACCAGCCACCCTGATAGCCCTCCTGACAATCCCCTCCCCTACCAGCCACCCTGATAGCCCTCCTGACAACCCCCCCCCCTACAAGCCACCCTGATAGCCCTCCTGACAACCCCCCCCCCACCAGCCACCCTGATAGCCCTCCTGACAACCCCCTCCCTACCATCCACCCTGATTGCCCTCCTGACAACCCCCTCCCCTACCAGCCACCCTGATAGCCCTCCTGACAACCCCCCCCCGCCCCTACCAGCCACCCTGATAGCCCTCCTGACAACCCCCCCCTACCAGCCACCCTGATAACCCTCCTGACACCCCACCCCTCCACCAGCCACCCTGATTAACCCCCTACCAGCCACCCTGATTACCCCCCTACTAGCCACCCTGATAGCCCTCCTGACAACCCCCCCCCCTCCCCCTACCAGCCACCCTGATAGCCCTCCTGTCAACCATCCCCCCCTACCTGCCACCCTGACCACCCCCCTACCAGCCACCATGATTAACCCCCTACCAGCCACCCTGATTACCCCCCTACCAGCCACCCTGATAGCCATCCTGACAACCCCCCCCATACCAGCCACCCTGATTACCCCCCTACCAGCCACCATGACTACACCCCTACCAGCCACCCTGATAGCCCTCCTGACAACCCCCCCCCCCCTACCAGCCACCCTGATAGCCCTCCTGACAACCCCCTACCAGCCACCCTGATAGCCCTCCTGACAACCCCCTACAAGCCACCCTGATAGCCCTCCTGACAACCCCCCCCCACCAGCCACCCTGATACCCCTCCTGACAACACCCCCCCCCCCACCAGCCACCCTGATACCCCTCCTGACAACCCCCTCCCCCACCAGCCACCTTGATAGCCCTCCTGACAACCCCCTCCCTACCATCCACCCTGATTAACCTCCTGACAACCCCCTCCCCTACCAGCCACCCTGATAGCCCTCCTGACAACCCCCCCACCCCCCTACCAGCCACCCTGATTAACTCCCTACCAGCCACCCTGATTACCCACCTACCAGCCACCCTGATAGCCCTCCTGACAACCCCCCCTCCCCCTACCAGCCACCCTGATACCTCTCCTGACAACCCCCTCCCCCACCAGCCACCTTGATAGCCCTCCTGACAACCCCCTCCCTACCATCCACCCTGATTAACCTCCTGACAACCCCCTCCCCTACCAGCCACCCTGATAGCCCTCCTGACAACCCCCCCACCCCCCTACCAGCCACCCTGATCAACTCCCTACCAGCCACCCTGATTACCCACCTACCAGCCACCTTGATAGCCCGCCTGACAACCCCCCCTCCCCCTCCCCCTACCAGCCACCCTGATAGCCCTCCTGACAACCCCCTCCCTACCATCCACCCTGATTGCCCTCCTGACAAACCCCTCCCCTACCAGCCACCCTGATAGCCCTCCTGACAACCCCCCCCCCGCCCCTACCAGCCACCCTGATAGCCCTCCTGACCATCCCCCCCCTACCAGCCACCCTGATAGCCCTCCTGACAACCCCCACCAGCCACCCTGATAGCCCTCCTGACAACCCCCCCCCTACCAGCCACCCTGATAACCCTCCTGACACCCCCCCCCTCCACCAGCCACCCTGATTAACCCCCTACCAGCCACCCTGATTACCCCCCTACCAGCCACCCTGATAGCCCTCCTGACAACCCCCCCCCACTCCCCCTACCAGCCACCCTGATAGCCCTCCTGTCAACCATCCCCCCCTACCTGCCACCCTGACCACCCCCCTACCAGCCACCATGATTAACCCCCTACCAGCCACCCTGATTAGCCCCCTACCATCCACTCTGGTAGCCCTCCTGACAACCCCCCCCCCCCCCCCCCCCCCCCGCCCCTACCAGCCACCCTGATTACCCACCTACCAGCCACCCTGATAGCCCTCCTGACAACCCCCTCCCTACCATCCACTCTGGTAGCCCTCCTGACAACCCCCCCCTACCACCCACCCTGACAGCCCTCCTGACAACCCCCACCAGCCACCCTGATAGCCCTCCTGACAACCCCCAATACCAGCCACCCTGAAAGCCCTCCTGACAACCCCCCCTACCAGCCACCCTGATAGCTCTCCTGACACCCCCCCCCCTACCAGCAACCCTGATTAACCCCCTACCAGCCACCCTGATTACCCCCCTACCAGCCACCCTGATAGCCCTCCTGACAACCCCCCCCCCCGCCCCTACCAGCCACCCTGATAGCCCTCCTGACAACCCCCCCTACCAGCCACCCTGATAGCCCTCCTGACAACCCCCACCAGACACCCTGATAGCCCTCCTGACAACTCCCACCAGCCACCCTGATAGCCCTCATGACAACCCCCCCCCCTACCAGCCACCCTGATAGCTCTCCTGACACCCCCCCCCCTACCAGCCACCCTGATAGCCCTCCTGACAACCCCCACCAGCCACCCTGATAGCCCTCCTGACAACCCCCAATACCAGCCACCCTGAAAGCCCTCCTGACAAACCCCCTACCAGCCACCCTGATAGCTCTCCTGACACCCCCCCCCCCCCTACCAGCCACCCTGATTAACCCCCTACCAGCCACCCTGATTACCCCCCTACCAGCCACCCTGATAGCCCTCCTGACAACCCCCCCCCCCCGCCCCTACCAGCCACCCTGATAGCCCTCCTGACAACCCCCCCTACCAGCCACCCTGATAGCCCTCCTGACAACCCCCACCAGCCACCCTGATAGCCCTCCTGACAACCCCCACCAGCCACCCTGATAGCCCTCCTGACAACCCCCCCCCCTACCAGCCACCCTGATAGCTCTCCTGACACCCCCCCCCCTACCAGCCACCCTGATTACCCCCCTGCCAGCCACCATGATTAACCCCCTACCAGCCACCCTGATTAGCCCCCCCCACAGCCACAGATTGTACTCCTTATGGACTAAAATGGGAAATATATATAAGAAAATAAACTTTTTTCCAAACACAGTGTCTAAACTCTGGTGTCCAAACAACCAGCGCACCCTAGACCTTCTGTACTGAGGACCAACTAGGGTCACCCAGCCACATAATAATATACACAGGCACAAACGACCTGAGAGCACAGCAGTAAAGTGTGGCCACAGCACTCAAGGGAGTGATTGAAAAAGCTTCTTCTACTTTCCCCAACGCACATGTGGTTATCGCCACCTTGCTACCACGAAAAGACTTCCATCATTATTTTATCAGTTAAATTGACTGAGAACACATTGTCATTTACAGCAACATCCTGGGGAATAGTTACAGGGGAGGATGAATGAGCCAATTGTGAGGTGGGGATGATTAGGTGACTGTGATGGTGTGAGGAACAGATTGGGAATTTAGCCAGGATGCCAGGGTAAACACCCCTACTCTTACAGTAAGTGCCATGGGATCTTTAATGGCCACAGAGAGTTAGGAAACCTGCTTAACATCCCATACAAAAGAGAACACCCTACACAGGACAATGTCCTCAATCACTGCCCTGGGGAATTGGGATATTTTCTTTAGACCAGTGGAAAGGGTGCCTCATACTGGCCCTCCAACACCACTTCCAGCAGCATCTGGTCTCCCATCTAGGTATCAACCAGGACCAACCTTGCTTAGCTTCAGAAGCAAGCTAGCAGTGGGACACAGGTTGGTATACTGCTGGCTTACAGCAGGTAAATAAAAGTATTTCCCAAGACTGTGCCTCAAAACCAAATGTTTACCTGGCCCGCAATTCCACCCTGAACTGAACTTGAACAGTCTTTACGATCAGGTCCACCTATACAAGGCAGCGCCCATCTTTCCCCGGACCCAAAAGGACATCGCCATCAAACGCAGCCCCAATACTTCACACAGGAGCAACAGATCAATAGAAACCCTGCCCAGACCAGCAAGACACCCTCCCAGACCTGCGGGACCCCCCCCCCCCCCCCAGACCTAAATGATGAGGACCTTCATCCAGACCACAGCACCACATCAACACCCACCCCCCAAGTCATCCATGCCCACACTCCATTCAGGCCCCCTCAGATCAGATCTTGAATTGAACCTTTATTTAACTAGACAAGTCAGTTAAGAACAAATTCTTATTTACGATGACAGCTTCCACCGGGCAAACCCAGACAACGCTAGGCCAGTTGTGATACAGACTGGAATCAAACCAGGGTGTCTGTAGTGATACCTCAAGCACTGAGATGTAGTGCCCTAGACCGCTGCGCCACTCCTGCCCACCCCGTGCCCCCCACTCCCGCAAAGAGGGCCTCAGAGAGATTAACCTGGAAAAGAGTCCCCTAAGCAAGCTGGTCCTGGGGCGTTGTTCACAAACACACCCCACAGAACCCTAGGACAGCAACACAATTAGATACAACAAAATCATGAGAAAACAAAAAGGGAATTACTTGACATGTTGGAAAGAATTAACATAAAAACAGAGCAAACAAGAATATTATTTTGCGCCAAACAGAGAGTACAAAGTGGCAGAATACCTGACCACTATGACTGACCCAAACTTAAGGATAGCTTTGACTATGTACAGACTCAGTGGGCATATCCTTGCTGTTGAGAAAGGCCACCGTAGGCAGTCCTGACTCTCAAGAGAAGACAGTCTGTGTGCTCACTGCCCACAAAATGAGGTGGGAACTGAGCTGCACTTCCTAACCTCCTGCCAAATGTATGACCATATTAGACACACATTTCCCTCAGATGACTCATATCCACAAAGAATTTGAAAATAAACCAAATTTTGACCAACTCTACTGGGTGAAACATCAGTGTGCCATCACAGCAGCAATATTTGTGACCTGTTGCCACAAGAAAAGGGCAGCCAACAAACACCATTGTAAATACAACCCATATTTATGTTAACTTTTTCCACTTTTGTACATCATTACAACACTGATATGACGTTTGAAATGTCTTTATAGAGGGAGGGGGGAGCGGGAGAGAAAAAGAGAGAGGGAAAGGGGGAAGAGAGAAAGAGGGAAATAGGGGGAAGAGAGAAAGGGGGGGGAGAGGGAAAGGTAAAGGAGAAAAGAAAGAGGGCAGGGGTAAGAAAAGCATTGCTTTCAATCCCACCCTGTGTTGCAACCAGCACCGACTCCTGCTACCTCAGCTTGAGGTGCAATGAAATGGCTTGTGTCGTAAAGGCCTGAACAAAAAAAATAAAATAAATGGGCCCATTCACCCCAGTCTTTGTCAGGGCCGGGTATGATACTTCTGATTGTTGTAGAAAAGAGATACATGTAGATAGTATTCAGTAAATCGATGGTATCCAGTATATACTGTACAAGGTATTCAGTATATAGATAGTATCTGTAACGTGTGCGCTGGGAGTCGGGAAGCAAGTTCAGGGAGTGATTCAACAAATAAATTAAAACATGCAAACCAAGAAACACGAACAACACACAGACATGAAACAGAAACAATAACGCCTGGGGAAGGAACCAAAGGGAGTGACATATATAGGGCAGGTAATCAAGGAGGTGATGGAGTCCAGGTGAGTCTAATGACGTGCAGGCGCGCATAACGATGGTGACAGCTGTGTGCCATAACGAGCAGCCTGGTGACCTAAAGGTCAGAGAGGGAGCACACATGACAGTACCCCACCCCGACGCGCGGCTCCAGCGGCAGGAAGCCGACCAAAATAACGATCCCGGGGATGAGGTGCGTACTGGTCACCTCTGCCGAGGCACAGGAAACCTGACAAACTTGTTGAGCGGGCTGAGACCTCGAGGCACGGGAAACTGTTCACCAGCTGAGGCATTGGAAACTATCGATCCCGCTGAGACATGGCAGCCTGTCGAGCCAGCTGAGGCATGGCAGCCTAACGATCCCGCTGAGGCATGGCAGCCTGTCGAGCCAGCTGAAGCATGGCAGCCTAACGAGCCTGATGAGGTATGTAAACACGCTGAGACAGCTAAGGCAGGGGAACCCGTCAAACCCGCCGAGGCATGGGAATCCGACAAACCGTCTGAGGCCTCCCCGGTAGACCCGACATCACCTCGAACACGAAAAGAAAAGAAAAAAAAAACTCCCTGATGCTTCCCTTTGGTGAGGCGACATTCTGTAATGTGCACTGCGAGTCGGGATGCAAGTTCAGGGAGTTAATCATTTAATAAATAAATGAAAACGTAACACAAACAACTCACAGACATGAAACAGAAAAAATGACACCTGGGGAAGGAACCAAAAGGTGTGAAATATTTAGGGAAGTTAATCAGGGAGGTGACGGAGACCAGGTGAGTCTAATGACGTGCAGGTGCACGTAACGATGGTGACAGGTGTGCGCCATAACGAGCAGTCTAGAGGCTGGAGAGGGAGCACACTTGACAGTATGCAGCATATAGATAGTGTCCAGTATATAAATAGTATCCAGTATATAGAAAGTGTCCAGTATATAGACAGTATGCAGAATATAGATAGTATCCAGTATACAGATAGTATCCAGTATACAGATAGTATCCAGTATATAGATGATATCCAGTATATCGATAGTATCTAGTAATTAGCATGTATCCAATATATAGATAGCGGCCTGTAAATAGATAGCGGCCTGTAAATAGATAGCGGCCTGTAAATAGAAAGTATCCAGGATATAGATAGTATCCAGTATTTAAACAGTATCTAGTACATTGATAGTGTCCAGTATATAGATAGTGTCCAGTATATAGATAGTATCCAGTATACAGATAGTATCCAGTATATACATAGTATCCAGTATTTAAACAGTATCTAGTACATTGATAGTGTCCAGAATATAGATAGTATCCAGTATATAGATAGTATCCAGTATAGAGATTGTATCCAGCATACAGATAGTATCCAGTATATACATAGTATCCAGTATCCAGTATATAAATAGTTTCCAGTATGTAAATAGTATATATTATATGAATATTCTCCAATATATAGATAGTATCAAGTATACAGATAGAATCCAGTATACATTTATAGTATCCAGCATATAGATAGTATCCAGTATACAGATAGCATCCAGGATATAGATAGTATCCAGGATATAGTGTCATGTATATAAATAGTATCCAGTATATAGATAGTATCCAGTAAATACATGTAGATAGTATCCAGGATATAGATAGTATCCAGTATACAGAGAGCATCCAGGATATAGATAGTATCCAGCATATAGATAGTATCCAGGATATGGTGTCATGCATATAAATAGTATCCAGTATATAGATAGTATCCAGTAAATACATGTAGATAGTGTCCTGTATATAGATAGTATCTAGTATATACATAGTATCCAGAATATAGATAGTATATAGATAGTTTCCAGTATATAGATAGTGACCTGAATATAGATAGTATCCAGTATTTAGACAGTATTTAGTACATTGATAGTGTCCAGAATATAGATAGTATCCAGTATACAGATTGCATCCAGTATATAGATAGTATCCAGTATATAGATAGTATCTTGTATACACATAGTATCCAGTATATAGATAGTATCCAGACTATAGATAGTATCCAGTATACACATAGTTTCCAGTATATATATAGTATCCAGTATATAAATAGTTTCCAGATTAAAGATTGTATCCAGTATATAGATGGTATATAAATAGTTTCCAGTATTTAGACAGTATCTAGTACATTGATAGTGTCCAGTATATAGATAGTATCCAGTATACAGATAGCATCCAGTATATAGATTGTATCCAGTATATAGATAGTGATCTGAATATAGATTGTCTCCACTATACAGATATTGTCCATTATATAGATAGTATCCAGCATATAGATAGTATCCATTATACAGATAGTATCCAATGTACAGATAGTATACAGTATACAGATAGTATCCAGTATATGAATTGTATCCAGTATATAGTGTCATGTATATAGATTGTATCTATTATATGAATTGTATCCAGAATATAGGTAGTATCCAGTATATAGATAGTATCTAGTATGTAGATAGTATCCAGTATACAGATAGATTCCAGTATATAGATAGTATCCAGTATATTGATAGTATCCAGTATATAAAAAGTGTCCAGTATATAGATAGTATTTAGTATATAGAAACTATCCAGTATATAGATAGTATCTAGTACATTGATAGTGTCCAGTATATAGATGGTATCTAGTATATAGAAAGTATCCAGTATATAGATAGTATCCAGTATACAGATAGATTCCAGTATATAGAGAGTATCTAGTATGTAGATAGATTCCAGTATATAGATAGTATCCAGTATACAGATAGAATCCAGTATATAGATAGTATCCAGTATATAGATAGTATCTAGTATGTAGATAGTATCCAATATGTAGATATTATCCAGTAAGTAGATAGTGACTTGAATATATATAGTATCCAGTATTTGGACAGTATCTAGTATATTGATAGTATCTAGTATATAAAAAGTATCCAGTATATAGATAGTATCCAGTATACAGAGAGAATCCAGTATATAGATAGTATCCAGTATGTAGATATTGACTTGAATATAGAAAGTATCCAGTATTTAGACAGTATCTAATGTATTGATAGTGTCCAGTATATAGAAAGTATCCAGTATATAGATATAATCTAGTAAATTGATAGTGTCCAGTATATAGATTGTATCTAGTATATTGATAGTGTCCAGTATATATATATAGTATCTAGTATATAGAAAGTATCCAGTATATAGATAGTATCCAGTATACAGAGAGAATCCATTATATAGATAGTATCCAGTATATAGATAGTATCTAGTATGTAGATAGTATCCAGTATGTAGATAGTGACTTGAATATAGAAAGTATCCAGTATTTAGACAGTATCTAATGTATTGATAGTGTCCAGTATATAGAAAGTATCCAGTATATAGATATAATCTAGTAAATTGATAGTGTCCAGTATATAGATTGTATCTAGTATATTGATAGTGTCCAGTATATATATATAGTATCTAGTATATAGAAAGTATCCAGTATATAGATTGTATCTAGTATATTGATAGTGTCCAGTGTATAGATAGTATTTAGTATATAGAAAGTATCCAGTATATAGATAGTATCTAGTATGTAGATAGTATCCAGTATACAGATAGATTCCAGTATATAGATAGTATCCAGTATATTGATAGTATCCAGTATATAATAAGTGTCCAGTATATAGATAGTATTTAGTATATAGAAACTATCCAGTATATAGATAGTATCTAGTACATTGATAGTGTCCAGTATATAGATGGTATCTAGTATATAGAAAGTATCCAGTATATAGATAGTATCCAGTATACAGATAGATTCCAGTATATAGAGAGTATCTAGTATGTAGATAGATTCCAGTATATAGATAGTATCCAGTATACAGATAGAATCCAGTATATAGATAGTATCCAGTATATAGATAGTATCTAGTATGTAGATAGTATCCAATATGTAGATATTATCCAGTAAGTAGATAGTGACTTGAATATATATAGTATCCAGTATTTGGACAGTATCTAGTATATTGATAGTATCTAGTATATAAAAAGTATCCAGTATATAGATAGTATCCAGTATACAGAGAGAATCCAGTATATAGATAGTATCCAGTATGTAGATAGTATCTAGTATGTAGATAGTATCCAGTATGTAGATAGTGACTTGAATATAGAAAGTATCCAGTATTTAGACAGTATCTAATGTATTGATAGTATCCAGTATACAGAGAGAATCCAGTATATAGATAGTATCCAGTATATAGATAGTATCTAGTATGTAGATAGTATCCAGTATGTAGATAGTGACTTGAATATAGAAAGTATCCAGTATTTAGACAGTATCTAATGTATTGATAGTGTCCAGTATATAGAAAGTATCCAGTATATAGATATAATCTAGTAAATTGATAGTGTCCAGTATATAGATTGTATCTAGTATATTGATAGTGTCCAGTATATATATAGTATCTAGTATATAGAAAGTATCCAGTATATAGATTGTATCTAGTATATTGATAGTGTCCAGTGTATAGATAGTATTTAGTATATAGAAAGTATCCAGTATATAGATTGTATCTAGTATATTGATAGTTTCCAGTCTATAGATAGTATCTAGTATATTGATAGTGTCCAGTATATAGATAGTATCCAGTATATCTAGTCTGTTTTTCTTTGTGACGGGCATATTTAACATTGCATAAGTTCAAATGTCTTCTACTTTGGAAACATCTGTTGTGATCCCCCCTCCTCCTCCCACCAACCCAGAACACATTGCACCATGTGGATATTTGCTTGAGATGCTTTCTCCACTTACTCAATCCTCTTGAGCAAGCACACTCCTTCAGCATAACAATTAAATAGCATGGGAGCAACAATAATCAAATAAAGAACTTGTTGCATTTTAGTAAGACATTCCAAGCTAGGTAAAGCAAAGAAAGAACAAGAGTAGGCAGCCAGTACATAGCAATACACTTTAGTGGATTATATTTACAGAATATATTTATAAAAGAATACATTTGGGAGCAGTCAGCAAAGTACATCTGGACGAACAACTGCAACACGTTTCGACTACTAGAGAATTCCTCAGGTTCTTTTACCCTGCTGCCTATCTAATTCTCTGTCCCTCTCCCTCTATCTGCCCCATCACCTTTGACAGCTACAACAGCAACCTGTTTTCCACTCCCAACCTCTGAACAAGCCACCAGATGGAAATTCATACATGTCTTTCTTCCTTTTGGATATGATCGTTTCTTTTTCAGTTTCCGACGTAAATTTGCAGCGCCCCAGGAAATGGATGTAGCATGTGTGAAATGGATGTAGCATGTGTGGATGTAGCATGTGTGAAATGGATGTAGCATGTGTGAAATGGATGTAGCATGTGTGAAATGGATGTAGCATGTGTGAAATGGATGTAGCATGTGTGAAATGGATGTAGCATGTGTGAATGTAGCATGTGTGAAATGGATGTAGCATGTGTGAAATGGATGTAGCATGTGTGAATGTAGCATGTGTGAAATGGATGTAGCATGTGTGAATGTAGCATGTGTGAAATGGATGTAGCATGTGTGAATGTAGCATGTGTGAATGTAGCATGTGTGAAATGGATGTAGCATGTGTGAATGTAGCATGTGTGAAATGGATGTAGCATGTGTGAAATGGATGTAGCATGTGTGAATGTAGCATGTGTGAAATGGATGTAGCATGTGTGAATGTAGCATGTGTGAAATGGATGTAGCATGTGTGAATGTAGCATGTGTGAAATGGATGTAGCATGTGTGAATGTAGCATGTGTGAAATGGATGTAGCATGTGTGAATGTAGCATGTGTGAAATGGATGTAGCATGTGTGAATGTAGCATGTGTGAATGTAGCATGTGTGAAATGGATGTAGCATGTGTGAATGTAGCATGTGTGAAATGGATGTAGCATGTGTGAAATGGATGTAGCATGTGTGAATGTAGCATGTGTGAAATGGATGTAGCATGTGTGAATGTAGCATGTGTGAAATGGATGTAGCATGTGTGAATGTAGCATGTGTGAATGTAGCATGTGTGAAATGGATGTAGCATGTGTGAATGTAGCATGTGTGAAATGGATGTAGCATTTGTGGATGTAGCATGTGTGAAATGGATGTAGCATGTGTGGATGTAGCATGTGTGAAATGGATGTAGCATGTGTGAGGGATTGGTGCTGCAGTCACCAGCCGCTGATAATTGGTGCGGAGCGGGGAATCCATCCAATATCAGGCCCAGGAGAGTCCCGCTCACATCTGCGGTCAAGCTCCCCTCCTTCAGCTCCTCCCTCTCACCTGTGTCATCAATACTTGGGGTGTGTTAAAAATGCTTTAAATGTTGAATGAGCACTCTAAAAACAGTCAATGTTGAAATGAACAGCAAAGTTGCATTGGGTTGTTAGTGTGGCAGCCAAAAGTGTATTTGAGTGCACTTGAATCTCACTGATAACTTTACACATTTCTTAGAATTTCATTTCCAGAATGTTTGAAGTCCTCTCATTCAGAATGAACTGTTCAAGTGTTTTACAGCATTACACACTGAATGCACCCCTGACCACAAAAACATAGTACCCCCAGGCCTGATCTTTGACCTTCACATATCAACCAGAGGACATAAGGTTGTTTAAAATTCGAACAAAGCGTGAAGGTCAGTCAACGCAAAAACAAATCCATGAAGGCGGATCTGCTATGTTTAGTTATTATATATTTTTTTGTATTTTACCCACCCCCCCCCCCCCCTTTGTCTGCCCAATTTCGATTTTGTCTCATCAATGCAACAGGTTCGGCAAAGGCGAAGGTGGAGGTCCTCCAAAACGTGACCCACCTAACCAGCAGCAGCATATCACCAGCAGCATACCACCTTGCATCCCACTGTTAGCTTGCTTCTCTAGCTGAGCAGGGTTGGTCCTGGATGGGAGACCAGATGCAGCTGGAAGTGCCTGATTAAATAAGGGTTTAAAAAAATTACCATGCTCCTTAACATCCGGAAGCCAGCCGCACCAATGTGTTGGAGGAAACACTGGTGACTGGAGTCGGCCTGCAGGAACTTAGCCTGCCAGGAGTTGCTAGGGTGTGATGAGCCAAGTAAAGCCCCACTGGTCAAACCCTCCCCTAGACCAGATGACACCAATTGTGTGCTGTCCTATGGGTCTCCTGGCCACAGCTGGTTGTGGTACAGCCTGGGGATGAACCTGGGTCTGTAGTAATACCTCTAGCACTGTGATGCAGTGCCTTAGACCACTGCGCCATTTAGGAGGCCTGAGGGTGGATCTGCATTTTGACAGTTTATTGTCCAACTGTGGCCTGTGGCTTGAAGCACTCAAGTAAGTCCTTAAGTTTCACCAACAATGGTTCAATTCATTATCATAGTTCATAATTCTCTGAGGTCCAAACGAAGGCATTGGGCAACAGACAAATCCCTACATTGGTGTAAAGGGTAGCTTTGGAGGTCAAGGCTTGCACAATGAGAAAAACAGAAGCCTGGAGCCAATGAGCACTAAACCATATCAGCTGGAAGCCCCGTCGCTCCTTGTGGCTCACTGTCCAAACCCCTAGATCTCAAATGGCAGCCTGGTCCTTGCCAACATGTGCTGTAGGCTACTCAAAACCCTTCAATTACCCACCAGACCACAGTGGCTCTCTGGAACACACTCTCACTGCATGTTGTTTGGACTTTTTGTCAGACTTTGTCAGACGGCCATGACATGAATGGTCGTCCACTGGGGCTCAAATTAAACACTGGTTGTGTTGCACTCTACTCCAGTAAACATGTTGGAATTTGCCAAACTCATAGGAACTGGAACAAACAGTGGGTTGCTACTGTAGTGCACTGTACTGTACATCAATACTTAATTTTGGCTGCTTATATCAAGGCAATCAAAATAGACAGGGGAACTATTTTCAGTCTCCCTTTGTACAGAATGGGAATTTAGTAATTGTGCCTACATTGAATAATGTATGGCTATTTACAGGTAGAATAGTTGCATTGAACGTCTAACTAGGAATATGTTCTGAGGTGCATGTATTTATGAATGTTATTTTTTCACTCTTACGCTGTGAACAGTACTGGATATATAATGCCTCTGTCATATAGCTATTAGAAAAACACTAAAAGCTATTTCTAATCTGTATGTCAATGTCTTCTTTGTATTATTTCTGCAGTTGGTGTAATTTAAATCCCATCCTACGGTAGTTAGATTTATCAGGGTTACACACATAGCAGCAAAGATACTGAAGAACTTGATACCGCATTGAACGTGGGAGTGGGATCAACTTTACCTGTCATGGACAGGGGTTGACCAACCTCCCACCCAGACCCCGGCCCTGCTCCCAACCCCCTCCCCAACTCTCCTCCCTGAACCCTCCTCCCCGACCTGCACCTATCTGGGCTCTATACAGCTTCAACAAATGTTAGCTAAAGTTCACCGAACAGCTTTGATTACAGACGCTTGCATTGCTCGAAAGAAGTACTTTTAGACCTGTCAAGTCGAAGCAAACAAAGGAAATATTCTTTCTGGTGCCCAACCGCCCAACCCATTACTTTCCTGTAAAATGGATGGGGACCAACCAAATGAACAAATTGATTTTGATGCCACAGCTCCCAACTCGTTGAATTCTTTAGGGCTTGGTAATTTTTCTCCCCCCGAACCCAATCACAGGAAATTAAACATGAAACCCACAGTACTTTTTATTGGGACCAGGTTCAGCTCCAAATCCTTGGTCAACTCCTGGAGATGATCACCTTAAATCTAATAGCAGAAGTCCCAGAATAACTAAAAGGCCATTTAAGTAACAGACCGCCACATATCCCACTGCAAGTACCCATTTCCAGGGCTAGTAAATGTCAGGTTAATCCATTTCCTGTTTCTGCTCTTTTACAGGAGGTTATTAAAAATTGATTTGGTCTTTCTCCATTGGTTATGTCCTGCTGAAAGGATCTACTGCGTCTCTTCCAAAAAGACAGAGAGAAAGAAATGACAGAGAAAGGAATAAGGTACACTACCTACCTTCCCTGATCTCCATGCCCTATTAGTGACGTTTGATCACCTGACCTTCTACCAGGTGTATTGGACACACTGGACTACTTGTAATGGGACACAGTGTTTTTCACAGCATTTTGCCCAGTGGGCAGTACTATAAGTCACGGTGGGCGTAGATTTCAGTGCGCAAACGGGTGCACGGTGTCGAGCGTTCATGTCCGGATCATGGAATCTATTCAACACATCTCTAAAAGTTTGGCTAAACCTATGGATGTTGGATGTTACTGGACTACTTGTAATGGGACACATTCAGTTTCGTTAATCACGGAGACACAAAGATGAAGTAAACAGATGTAATCACTGAATTCCCATTATGTTTGCTATTTCATGTAGCCACAGAATAGAAAAAAAGCTAAACCAATTATTTTGTAGTAGAATTTAGCATCGTTTAAAATTGAGAGATATCATTCACTCAAAGTAATGATATCTGGGTGAGTACAGGGTTGGGTAGGTTGCTTTCAAAATGTAATCCATTACAGTTACTAGTTACCTGTCCAAAATTGTAATCTGTAATGTAACTTCTGGATAACCCAAACTCAGTAATGTAAACCGATTACATTCAGTTTCTTTAGATTACTTTCCCCTTGTTAGGCATTGGAAGAAGACAGATGTATGTTACCAATTGAAACACATCTATTGCAGGATACATCCATGTGAAGGTTCACATGGCTGGCCATATATGAATGTTACATTTTACTATATAGGTTGGTTATGTAGGCTTCTTCTAACCCATCACTTTCTACTACGATAAAATTATGATGATAAAATTACATTTTTACATTAAAAACCAAAGTCTATCAGAACTCCATTCATTCCAATAAATTAAATACTTCTTGATCTTCATCAATAGGACTAGTAAATATGGAAGCATAGATTAGCCAAATTGTTTTTATCTGAGAATGACCACAAAACTAAGGACTTATTAGCCAGCCCTACTCTGTTGTTTATGATTTTGATGTCATGGAAGACTGATTGGGCTCATTGATTTTGAGTTGAAAAATAAATGCTGTGCTCATGGAGTTTGTGAAAAATGAATGCCATTGGCTGCATTTGCTATAGGCCTATTGTTTAACTTTTTGTTGGTGACACTTTGATATCTTGATAACATGTAGGTGTTGAGGGCAAATCCTCAGATGAAAAAATAACAAAATGGTTGCCACACCTCTGTTTTGGTAAAAAGCTGAGGGATGAGCCTGGAGAAATGTAACCACTCTGAGATTAATAGACAGAGCCATGGATGCAAGGACTAACCATCCATGATATCAAAATGATTGTTTTAGCCATGTTATGTGGCTATACAGTGTTTGTTAACATTTCCAATGTTTACAAACATTGGAAAAAACAAGCTTATATTTTGGGTTCTCATGGAGTGTGACAGTTGAATTAAGCTCATGAGTCATTTCTAAGTTATTTTCTTCAAGAATCAATGGAATCAACGTACACTACGTCAAAAGTTTTAGAACACTCAATCAATGGTTTTTCTTTATTTTTACTATTTTCTACATTGTACAATAATAGTGAAGACATCAAAACTATAATATAACACACGTATTAACCAAAAAAGTGTTAAACAAGTCATAATATATTTTATATTTGAGATTCTTCAAAGTAGCCACCTTTTGCCTTTGCACATTCTTAGCATTCTCTCAACCAGCTTCACATGGAATGCTTTTCCAGGTGAAGGGTGGCTATTTGGGGCGGCAGGGCAGCCTAGTGGTTAGAGTGTTGGACTAGTAACCGAAAGGTTGCAAGTTCAAATCCCCGAGCTGACAAGGTACAAATCTGTCATTCTGCCCCTGAACAGACACTGTTCCTAGGCTGTCATTGAAAATAAGAATTTGTTCTTAACTGACTTAAATAAATAATTTTTTAAAAATTGGAGAAATTCAAATATAAAATATATTTTGAATTGTTTAACTCTTTTGGTAACTACATAATTCCAAATGTGTTATCACTATTATTGTACAACGTACAAAAAAAAGAAAAAAGAAAGAAAAACTCTTGAATGAGTAGGTGTTCTATATATATATATATATATATATATATATATATATATATATATATATATATATATATATATATATATATACCCTTTTTCAGGACCCTGACTTTCAAAGAAAATGTGTAAAAATCCAAATAACTTCACAGATCTTCATTGTAAAGGGTTTAAACACTGTTTCACATTCTTGTTCAATGAACCATAAACAATTAATGAACATGCACCTGTGGAACGGTCATTAAGACTCTAACAGCTTACAGACGGTAGGCAATTAAGGTCACATGAAAACTTAGAACACTAAAGAAACATTTCTACTGACTCTGAAAAACATCAAAAGAAAGGTGCCCAGGGACCCTGCTCAACTGCATGAACGTGCCTTAGGCATGCTGCAAGGAGGCATGAGACTGCATATGTGGCCAGGGCAATAAATTGCTATGTCCGTACTGTGAGACGCCTAAGACAGCGCTACAGGGAGACAGGACGGACAGCTGATCGTCCTCGCAGTGGCAAAACACGTGTAACAACACCTGCACAGGATCGGTACATCCAAACATCACACCTGCGGGACAGATACAGGATGGCAACAACAACTGCCCAAGTTCCACCAGGAACGCACAAACCCTCCATCAGTGCTCAGACTGTCCACAATAGACTGAGAGAGGCTTGAATGAGGGCTTGTAGGCCTGTTGTCCTCAACAGACATCACCGGCAACAACGTCGCCTATGGGCACAAACCCACCGTCGCTGGACCAGACAGGACTGGCAAAATTGGTCTTCACTGACGAGTCGTTGTTTTGTTTCACCAGGGGTGATGGTCGGATTTGCGTTTAACGTCGAAGGAATGAGCGATACACCGAGGCCTGTACTCTGGAGTGGGATCAATTTGGAGGTGGAGGGTCCGTCACAGTCTGGGCGGTGTGTCACAGCATCATTGGACTGAACTTATTGTCATTGCAGGCAATCTCAACACTGTGCATTACAGCGAAGACATCCTCTTCTTCCCTCATGTGGTACGCTTCCTGCAGGCACATCCTGATATGACCCTCCAGCATGACAATGCCACTAGCCATACTGCTCCTTCTGTGCGTGATTTCCTGCAAGACAGGAATGTCAGTATTCTGCCATGGCCAGCGAAGAGCCCGGATCTCAATCCCATTGATCACGTCTGGGACCTGTTGGATCAGAGGACGAGGGCTCTGGCCATTCCCCCCAGAAATGTCCGGGAAGTTGCAAGTGCCTTGGTGGAAGAATGGGGTAATATCTCACAGCAAGAACAGGCAAATCTGCACTTAATGCAGCTGGTTGTCACCCCAGATACTGACTGATACTTTCTATTTTGACCTGACAACACAGCTCTTAGCTCCCTCAGTAGATGCCTACTGGAGAACTTATTTATTGCTTTTAATCTTTTTAAATGAATTTATCTTATTAACACTTTGTTCTGGCTAGCTATTTGGGTAGGTAGCTATCAAGTAAACCCAATGTTCAGGGACACATTATTACATTTTTGTTATTCATGTCTGGAGAACTTGTTCAGTTTGTCTCAGGTGTTGAATCTTGTTGTGTTCATACAAATATTTACACGTTAAGTTTTGACAGTGAGAGGACGTTTCTTTTTTTGCCGAGTTTATACACTGCTCAAAAAAATAAAGGGAACACTAACATAACACATTCTAGATCTGAATGAATGAAATATTCTTATTAAATACTTTTTCTTTACCTAGTTGAATGTGCTGACAACAAAATCACACAAAAATGATCAATGGAAATCAAATGTATCAACCCATGGAGGTCTGGATTTGGAGTCACACTCAAAATTAAAGTGGGAAACCACACTACAGGCTGATCCAACTTTGATGGAATGTCCTTAAAACAAGTCAAAATGAGTCTCAGTAGTGTGTGTGGCCTCCACATGCCTGTATGACCTCCCTACAATGCCTGGGCATGCTCCTAATGAGGTAGCGGATGGTCTCCTGAGGGATCTCCTCCCAGACCTGGACTAAAGCATCCGCCAACTCCTGGACAGTCTGTGGTGCAACGTGGCGTTGGTGGATGGAGCAAGACATGATGTCCCAGATGTGCTCAATTGGATTCAGGTCTGGGGAACAGGCGGGCCAGTCCATAGCATCAATGCCTTCCTCTTTCAGGAACTGCTGACACACTCCAGCCACATGAGGTCTAGCATATGGTCTCACAAGGGGTCTGAGGACCTCATCTCGGTACCTAATGGCAGTCAGGCTACCTCTGGCGAGCACATGGAGGGCTGTGCGGCCCCCCAAAGAAATGCCACCCCACACCATGACTGACCCACCACCAAACCGGTCATGCTGGAGGATGTTGCAGGCAGCAGAACGTTCTCCATGGCGTCTCCAGACTCTTTCATGTCTGTCACGTGCTCAGTGTGAACCTGCTTTCATCTGTGAAGAGCACAGGGCGCCAGTGGCGAATTTGCCAATCTTGGTGTTCTCTGGCAAATGCCAAACGTCCTGCACGGTGTTGGGCTGTAATCACAACCCCCACCTGTTGATATCGGGCCCTCATACCACCCTCATTGAGTCTGTTTCTGACCGTTTGAGCAGACACATGCACATTTGTGGCCTGCTGGAGGTCATTTTGCAGGGTTCTGGCAGTGCTCCTCCTTGCACAAAGGAGGAGGTAGCGGTCCTGCTGCTGGGTTGTTGCCCTCTTACGGCCTCCTCCACGTCTCCTGATGTACTGGCCTGTCTCCTGGTAGCGCCTCCATGCTCTGGACACTACGCTGACAGATACAGCAAACCTTCTTGCCACAGCTCGCATTGATGTGCCATCCTGGATGAGCTGCACTACCTGAGCCACTTGTGTGGGTTGTAGACTTCATCTCATGCTACCACTAGAGTGAAAGCACCGGCAGCATTCAAAAGTGACCAAAACATCAGCCAGGAAGCATAGGAACTGAGAAGTGGTCTGTGGTCACCACCTGCAGAACCACTCCTTTTTTGGGGGTGTCTTGCTAATTGCCTATAATTTCCACCTGTTGTCTATTTCATTTGTACAACAGCATGTGAAATGTATTGTCAATCAGTGTTGCTTCCTAAGTGGACAGTTTGATTTCACAGAAGTGTGATTGACTTGGAGTTACATTGTGTTGTTTAAGTGTTCCCTTTATTTTTTTGAGCAGTGTACATAAAATGTGTAAGTCCAAAAATGCACGTAGCAGTTACAGATTGCCTCTTTAAGTCTATCAAAAGATATTAAGGGCATTTCCTGCATGTTAACATCAGAAGTCTCCTCCCTAACTTTGTTTTATTCACCGCTTTAGCACACTCCGCCAACTTCCTAGCCATGTCTGAATCCTGGCTTAGAAAGGCCACCAAAATTCCTGAAATGTCCATCCCCAACTACAACATTTTCCAACAAGATAGAACTGCCAAAGGGGGCAGAGTTGATATCTACTGCAAAGATAGCATGCAGAGTTCTGTTATACTATCCATGTCTGTGCCCAAACAATTCGAGCTTCTACTTTTAATAATCCATCTTTCCAGAAACAAATCTCTCACCGTTGCCGCTTGTTATAGACCCCCCTCAGCCCCCAGCTGTGCCCTGGACACCATATGTGAATTGATTGCCCCCCATCTATCTTCAAGATTTCATACTGTTAGATGACCTAAACTGGGACATGCTTAACACCCCGGCTGTCCTACAATCTAAGCTAGATGCCCTCAATCACACAGAAATTATCAAGGGACCTACCAGGTTCAACTCTAAATCTGTAACCATGGTATACTCCTTGAATGCAGACAGCAGTTGTACCATTGGAAGATATAGCTTGGACTGTAGCCTACAAAATCCTATTCCTGCTCTTTTCCCACGATCCATCAAACCCATTTGGTGTGTCCTCATAGTGGTCTCTGACTTTTGGTCAGACTCGCTCAGGTAGAACTAATTTAAATGTGTGCCTTTTTCAACTATGATTTGAATGTCATTGAGAAAACAGAGAAGTGTCAAATATTTTTTTTTAATTTTTTTTGTCGCAAACCTCCTTTCTGAATTTAAAAGTAATCCTAAAAGTAATCATCTAGTTTTTCAAAAGCATATGTAATCGGATTACAATATTTTTGCTGATAACGTAAGGGATTACTGTTACCATTTTCTTTCTTACATGTAATGGAGTACAGTTACCGTTTTCTTTTTTCATTCTCTCATAATCCGTTACTCCATAATCCTGGGTGAGTAAATCTGCCTCCAGGATAATATGGTAAAGTTGACTTCATGTATACTGTAGGCCCTCCATCAAATAAATATGACCAAGGACATCCAAAATCCATCAGAATAACAATTTTTAACAAGAGCAGCAAAATAAATAATTAATCTTAGTAATTGACAGTGTACAGGTAATATTGAACGATTAAGCAATTGCAGTGAAATTATATTAAATCTAGTCATTATCAGTGTCATATAATTCATTCCGGTAAATTTAGTAGATTGGCTTGAAAGCGGCATTGACATTGCTGGTTAGCTAACAAGCAAAACTTGACGTTACACATCATTTACTATTGGGAAAATGATTCCAGCCACTTAGCAGCTAGCTAACATTCGTTCAAATAAAGCAAAGTTAACTATTAATGTAAAAGCGCGATTGCAAACTCTAAAGTATAAACCCACCATAGCTTAATTTATGAATGAGGTCCCAGGCGGAGAGTTCTAGGTTGAATATGGATGCTCGTCGGACTGTCCTTGCACTTGAAACCCACACCCAATGTGAGGTGTAGCTCCGCCCACTGGACCAAATGGCATGATAAGAGTGCATACTTGTAACGCGGACATTGGCCTGCTGCTATGTCTTCATATCTGTGAAATGGTTTAGGATATGTTCTTTTTTTTATACCCAATCCATTTTTTGGCCTCCACATGTAAGACAAAGCGTTACAACAATCCAATTAAGAACTATCCATGAGGTGTCAGCATTGGGTAAAACAAAATGATGTAAAAAAAAGTGTTGTAGTAGTACATAAATATAATCTCTCTCTCTCTTTCTCTCTCTCTCACAAAATACATATTTTTGTGTAATCGTTTTTGCCTAATATAACACAGCACCATGAGTAATCTCGAAAGATTTGCACAACAGTGCATCTACCCGAGAGAGAAGTGTTATTGTCCAGTAGCACCGTCTGCCAAAAGCCAAAACAATTATACAGGCCATAAATGTCAATGTCAGTTTGCATGCAAGTGTTAAAATGAATTCAACAGCAACCATCAATTAACTCATCCTTGTCAGGAGAGATAGACTATGTGAAGCATGTAGGCTACTGGTATGACACTCACTCAGCTGGAGAGTAGTTACGCACACACAGACTCGCACACACATACACAGACTCACACACACACACACACACACACACACACACACACACACACACACACACACACACACACACACACACACACACACACACACACACACACACACGGCACCAAGCCAGCAGCCATCCCATCTTTATTATTTAGGAGCCCGATGGCTTCTGAAGCATGCTAAGTGACTGACAGGTGGAACAATGTACTGAAGATCATATGATGGGGCCTCACATAAAAGTCAAGCTAAGCAAGCAAGCAAGGTATTGTGTCGTAAAATATGCCATTAACATACTCCAAAGTCATTACAGTTTTTTTCAATTGCTAACAAGCCACCTTTTCATAACTCTTCACGGTTTGCATTACCAACATGCATGTGGGCCAAACAGTTAATCTCACCTCCAAAACTCACTCAAACCACCAAAACACTTCAGACATGTCTCAAAATAAGCTCGTTCGACCAGAACACTGGCCACAGTTCTCACTCAGAAAGCATACATTGTCACTCATAACACACTGACCTAAAAAACACGAACAGGCAGTGTTACATAAACTATGAACTTTTCTCTTTGAATTCTGAATGATTTCTCACATAAATCATTATTTCATTATAGAATAAGAATAACACCTTTTCACTTTATTGACTGTACTAAAGTATATGTAATAATAATGAATCAGAAATGCAGCAATTTGCATCAATAGCCTTTATTTTTTCTATATCTTTGCATGTAGTAATTTACTTGTGAAAAATAAAAAAGTTGAAACAAAAAAACAAATTCCTGAAATTCCAGGTCTGCAATAATAATTACAAAAAAAAAAACATCAACATGTATAGTATAATCACTCATACTGTAAAGTACTGAGTGTTCTAGTTCTCATCAACATGTATAGTATAATCACTCATACTGTACAGTACTGTGAGGGTTCTAGTTCTCATCAACATGTATAGTATAATCACTCATACTGTAAAGTACTGAGTGTTCTAGTTCTCATCAACATGTATAATATAATCACTCATACTGTACAGTTCTGTGAGGGTTCTAGTTCTCATCAACATGTATAATGTAATCACTCCTGCTGTACAGTACTGTGAGGGTTCTAGTTCTCATCAACATGTATAATATAATCACTCATACTGTACAGTACTGTGAAGGTTCTACTTCTCATCACCATGTCTAGTATAACACTCATACTATACAGTACTGTGAAGGTTCTAGTTCTCATCACCATGTCTAGTATAACACTCATACTGTACAGTACTGTGAGGGTTCTACTCCTCATCAACATGTATATTAAAATCACTCATACTCTACAGTACTGTGAGGGTTCTAGTTCTCATCAACATGTATAATATAATCACTCCTACTGTACAGTACTGTGAGGGTTCTAGTTCTCATCAACATGTATAATATAATCACTCATACTGTACAGTACTGTGAGGGTTCTAGTTCTCATCAACATGTATAGTATAATCACTCCTACTGTACAGTACTGTGAAGGTTCTACTTCTCATCAACATGTATAATACAATCACCAATACTGTACAGTACTGTGAAGGTTCTAGTTCTCATCAACATGTCTAGTATAACACTCATACTGTACAGTACTGTGAGGGTTCTAGTTCTCATCAACATGTCTAGTATAACACTCATACTGTACAGTACTGTGAGGGTTCTAGTTCTCATCAACATCTATAATATAATCACTCCTACTGTACAGTACTGTGAGGGTTCTAGTTCTCATCAACATGTATAATATAATCACTCATACTGTACAGTACTGTGAAGGTTCTAGTTCTCATCAACATGTCTAGTATAACACTCAAACTGTACAGTACTGTGAGGGTTCTAGTTCTCATCAACATGTCTAGTATAACACTCATACTGTACAGTACTGTGAGGGTTCTAGTTCTCATCAACATATATAATATAATCACTCCTACTGTACAGTACTGTGAAGGTTCTAGTTCTCATCAACATGTCTAGTATAACACTCATACTGTACGGTACTGTGAGGGTTCTAGTTCTCATCAACATGTATAGTATAATCACTCATACTCTACAGTACTGTGAAGGTTCTAGTTCTCATCAACATGTATAGTATAATCACTCCTACTGTACAGTACTGTGAGTGTTCTAGTTCTCCCTCTTCTGCATTTTGCCAAAAGTTCTCATCAAATTACATCGTATGTCTTCTCTGGCGATGCATCGTGGAAAGTATCTTCTGGAAGGCCTAATCCAACCCTGGCAGTCTTCAGGAGGTGTCTGTACACCTTGGTAGTCTTCAGGAGGTGTCTCTAAACCTTGGTAGTCTTCAGGAGAAGTGTCTCCACAGCCTGGCAGACTTCAGGAGGTGTCTCCACACCCTGCATTCATGGCATCCAGTAAGGACATCTGGTCATGTGCATGTTGATCATAAACCTTCCACCTCCACGCAGAGAAAAACTCCTCTAGGACGGAAGAATATGGAGGCAGGAATAGTACTGACATCCTGGAATGTGCAGCAAACCAGTCTGTGACTGCAGCAGAGTGGTGGAATGCCACATTATCCCACACAACAACGAAGGTAGGGGAGGTAGGGTTTCTTGCCCCTCTCTCCTCCGCTGGCACACGTCGATTATTCAGGTCATCAGAAAAATAAATGAGCCTCTCTGTATTGTAGGGGCCAATGAGTGGTTTGTGTAACAGAAAACCATCATTGGGCAGTGCTGCACACATTGTGATGTTAGCTCCTCTCTGGCCTGGGACTTCCACGGTTGCTCTCTGTCCAATCACATTGTGATGTTAGCTCCTCTCTGGCCTGAGACATCCACGGTTGCTCTGTGTCCAATCACATTGTGATGTTAGCTCGTCTCTGGCCTGGGACATCCACGGTTGCTCTCTGTCCAATCACATTGTGATGTTACCTCCTCTCTGGCCTGGGACATCCACAGTTGCTCTCTGTCCAATCACATTTCTTCCCCTGTGGCGTGTTTTTGCCAGGTTGAATCCAGCTTCATACACAAAGATGAATGTATGTACAGTTTGCCTGGCTTCCATCTCCATTACTCTCTAAAATACAGTAAATCCACAGTTTCACAGTACTTTACATTATGCATAGCTGTGTATGTAGCCGGATTGGTTATTGAACAGACATCTTACCTGGACATATTGATACCGGAGTTCTTTCACACGTTCACCGTTTCTCTCAAAGGGTACAGAGTACAACTGCTTCGTCCTTGTTTTATGTTTCTCTAGGCAATTGTCTATGTGCTGACCGTACTCACATTCCCAACAGTGATATTGTCTGCCAGCACTCTGTCCCAAATTTCCTGCAGTTTTATTGCATTGTTGCCATGTCAACAATGACAATTTCCTGCCCATCTGATAATATTCTGCCTCTCCCTCCTGTGGGGGACAACCTTTGGATCCTACTGAAAAACACAAAACAATCAATATATTTAAAAATGTCAGTACATGTAAAAATGTGAACAAAATGTATTGTACTGTAATATGTAGTTCAATTATCACTGACGGATGCACATCTCACAGGTTGTTTTGACGGAAAATGTGTACTATTGATGCAACTGTTGAACGCTGCAGATTTGGTTACACCATTAAACCAGCCTCTCTCATAGAGAGACCATGGTTTACAACATGGTCAATAATTGTGGCCCTTATCTCATCAGAGACCACCGTTCTGTGTCTTCCTCTCCTTTGTCCTCCATGCATTCTCCCTCTCCCTGCCACTATTCTTTCCCCACCAACCAGTCTTCCTTGATCTATGTATCCAAACAATCATTCCGAAGCCGTCCTCTTTTGTCTGTTTGGTAACTAGACTAAAAACAGGACACTTGGGTCGGCTTTCAGCTGAAATTGCAATGAGCTCTTTGGAATGATCAAATATTCTGCTGAGATGTTCTATATGTTTCCATCTGGATACTGCAGAAATGCACGACATTTGCCATCGTTCTGTTTTGAATGTGTTTTTAACCGTTTTGGAAATATATAGTTTTGCAGGTGGTGGAGTATGAATGAGAAAAGAGTTCATGGTTTTTGGAGAATGTGGTCATTGAATTAATTTTGTGTGAAAGCAATGAAAAATGATTCACAATTTGGTCCACATACACTTCTGTTTCGCTGACTGTCTCAAGAGTTTTGACAATGTGACTTCAGTTTTGACCAATGCATGTTAACAATTGAAAAAAAAAAAAATCAATATTAGCTCCTAAACCCATGTAAATCTTGTATATTTTGTAAAAACTTACTGTAGTGTATTCAAAATCTAAAATATTTAACATTTCATAAAATAGCCCACAAATGACTCCAGCTCAGCAAATTGGGTGAAGACGGAATAGCATTTGGGGGAACACTGTTACAACGCAAAACCTCCTAAAGGATTGAAAGCAGATTTAGTTAAGATTCACAAATCATAAAAGAGGGGCCCGTTGTTGTTATAGCCCACGAATGCATACACATAAAACCTCCCATGTATACTTTAATATACCATGTATTGACTTTTAATGCATACCTTCATTGCGTCTCAGGTTCCCTTGTGGTTGGATAAATGCTAGGCCCAGACGTAACATATGGCCTGCTACAGACTTTTGTTTTGTTTCCATTGTGGTCGAGCTACTGGAATAGAAAAACAGTTTATCTATACAGTCTACTGCCGTCTTGCTGGGCCGAATCCGTATCCTTTTGTATTCAATGGCACCATACAGATCAATTTACTTGTGTATTCAACGGCACCATACAGAAGTAGCAATTAGCGAAGGTGCTGAGGTCATTCTCTGGCTTGGGTTGAAGTCCAACCATCAGAGCGTCCATTAACACCTCCTTTAGCCAATGAGAGCACTGGCAGGTTGTAGGTCAGACACCTCCGCTGCCTGCGGTGAGAGCCTACATTGTTCATGTTCACACCTCATCAGCCAAAATGACATATGGCTCCACGGCATATATTGGGGGAATGTGTGTGGTGTGTGTGTTTTTGCATGTGTGCGCATGTGCGCGCATGTGCGTGTGTGTGTGTGTGTGTGTGTGTGTGTGCGTGGGTGTGTGTGTGTTACTTGGTTAACCATGGCTTTGAAAAGCTTCCTAAGACTCTGATGGGGACCAAGTTACAACATCCCAAAAAAACTTTAATATCCACAGAAGTGTAAAACAACCAACATTTTTAGTGTGACAGGTTAGGGTTAAGGTAAGAGGTAGGGTTAAGGTAAGATGTAGGGTTAAGGTAAGAGATAGGGTTAAGGTAAGAGGTAGGGTTAAGGTAAGAGGTAGGGGGTAGGGGGTAGGGTTAAGGTAAGAGGAAGGGTTAAGGTAAGAGGAAGGGTTAAGGTAAGAGGAAGGGTTAAGGTAAGAGGTAGGTTTAAGGTAAGAGGTAGGGTTAAGGTAAGAGGTAGGGGGTAGGGTTAAGGTAAGAGGAAGGGTTAAGGTAAGAGGAAGGGTTAAGGTAAGAGGAAGGGTTAAGGTAAGAGGTAGGGTTAAGGTAAGAGGTAGGGGGTAGGGTTAAGGTAAGAGGAAGGGTTAAGGTAAGAGGAAGGGTTAAGGTAAGAGGAAGGGTTAAGGTAAGAGGTAGGGTTAAGGTAAGAGGTAGGGGGTAGGTTTAAGGTAAGAGGAAGGGTTAAGGTAAGAGGAAGGGTTAAGGTAAGAGGAAGGGTTAAGGTAAGAGGTAGGGTTAAGGTAAGAGGTAGGGGGTAGGGTTAAGGTAAGAGGAAGGGTTAAGGTAAGAGGAAGGGTTAAGGTAAGAGGTAAGGTTAAGGTACGAGGAAGGGATAAGGTGTGTTTAGATGTTATAGAGTGGTTAAGGTACGGGTTAGGGTAAGATTGATGAACAAAACCATGCCTGATTCAAGCTGCTAGAGTTTTGTGCATTATGCCACCCTCACCCAACCTCTTAGATCTCCTGCCACCACCCTCACCCAACCTCCTAGATCTTCTGCCACTACCCCCACCCAACCTCCTAGCCCCTCTTCACCACCCTCACCCAACCTCCTACATCTCCTGCCACCACCCTCAGCCAACCTCCTAGATCTCCTTCCACCACCATCACCCAACCTCCTAGATCTCCTTCCACCACCATCACCCAACCTCCTAGATCTCCTGTCACCACCCTCACCCAAGCTCATAGATCTCCTGCCACCACCCTCACCCAACCTCCTAGCCCTTCTTCACCACCCTCACCCAACCTCCTACATCTCCTGCCACCACCCCCACCCAACCTCCTAAATCTCCTGCCACCACTTTTGCCTTCTTCACCTCCTCAGGATTTAGAGTCACCAGACATGCAAATAAGATGCATAAAGAATAGCAATCTCTGCTGAGAGAACAGGACTAAAGCTTTGACCAGCCATGAGCTGTGTCAGTGAAATATGAAGGTCCCCAACTTATTGGAGAGGAATGAATTGAACAATTGTACTTTATAAACCAGGTGTTTGCCATTACTGACAGACTAAGGTAGCAGATGTAACAGTGGTAGGAACAGGCACTGAAACACTAACATTATACAGTTCCTTTACATTTTATTAATTAGCACATTATCTATCAACTACGATAAGAAGTCTGGCCAGGTGAGATAAATATGAGATGACTAGAAGGGGGACTATCGAATTCTGATAAGTCGCCTTCTTACTAACAACAGTGTGCAAAATAACGTTGCACTATTGGTTAGATGGGAGGAGAGGACTTCTTTCTTATGGATGGACACACCTAACATACCATATAATTAAAGGCTGCTGGTACAATTAGCCGTGAGCGAAACCTATGTTTTAAGCAGAGAGAGCAGCCAGAGTTTACAGTGCCGTGTTACAAGATTACACAAGTTGGAGACAATGTCACAGATGTTTAAGAGAACTGCAAACCTTAAAAGTTACAGTGATTTATATAATTTTGGTATCCATTTGCCATTTGATTACTGTAATCATTTTATCATGGCTTCCTGTAAACACGCAACATACAGTATGCCTTATCAAAACCAAAAGTAGTTGTGAGAGCTGGTACAGTCCCTAGCAGTGGGAGGGATGGGTAATTCCCTGGTGGATTCCCAGAAACACACTGTATTACAAGACAGAGAACAATGGCCTTTCACCATCCACCCTCCTGGCTAAGGCAAGCTCATTGGAGGATATTAATAGAAACGTCTGTGATTTCTGGAATACCCCCCCACCCCCACCTGCCGTTGAACGTAGCAGCCGCTGCAAACCTGGGAACGTGCTGATAAACCCAGGCATTTGGCAAGAGAAGTTTGTTATGTTTTAGCACACCACTGTTGACTGTGCTTTAGAGACATATGGCATTGTTGTTGCAGCCTGAGTCACCATGATGACGGCTAAAAGTAAGAACCTGTATGCACTCAAAAGATAATGACACACCTGATAGTAGCATTACATTACATTACATTGAAACCATTAAACATCCTCATATAAGTACAGTACGTTTTCAGCTGTCTGGAGAGAGGCTTTTCTCAAACATACAGTTGGCTAATGGAATCTCCAGCACTAGATTCAGGGTTTGGTCTGTTTTTGATATATATTTGTTGGCGGAGGTGATAGTTAGTAAGAACGCCAGTCTGCTCTATAGCAGTCGTCCAGCTTCAGGCTACCATATTAATCTGATGTACAGCACTAAATCAGGCCTTGGCAGCAGTCTCTCTCTCTCACACACACAGCAGACTTTTAGAGTACATGGGAAATGCATAAAGTTGTCAGTAATATTCATGGTCGTGTTGCTCAAGTGGTTTATTGCATACAAAAGTGAGGGGGAGGCAGTAGACTACAGTTCCTTCGGTGTGTGTGTGTGTGTGTGTGTGTGTGTGTGTGTGTGTGTGTGTGTGTGTGTGTGTGTGTGTGTGTGCGTGCGCAGGGGCACAACTTTCCCTGGGGACATTCTGAAATTGCATTTTTGTCCCCCCCCCCCAGTTTTATCATAGGAATGTGATACAAAACGAGGCAACGGTGTGCTTTAGGACCATGCGGACGCCTCCGAGCGGTCGGGTAGGCCGTGTTTATCCGACTGGATAGAAAAAATATATAATAATTACCCCCCCCACCACTTCTAAAACCAAAGTTGCGCCCCTGTGTGTGTGTGTGTTTGCGTGTGTGTACATGCGTTCGTGCATCCAGATAGATTTGTATTGGGTTCCAGGTATAACCATCTTGGGATCTTCTATGGAAAGTGTTGTCCTATGGGGACAGCTGAATGACACTTGCAGGTTTTAGATAACACATTTTTATCTAAGAGTGTATGTCTTTCTTTGTGGACTATCCAAAGTGAATTTGCGTGTGTGTCTGCTCAGGGTTGCTGAGCTAAGTCTATTAAAGTTATTTCAAATCAAATTTGATTTGTCTCGTGCGCCGAATACAACACCTTACAGTTAAATGCTTATTTACAAGCTCTTATCCAACAGCGCAATTGTTAAAGAGCCCATGAAACGACAGCCATCCTCTCTGGTGCCATCTTGATTGGGCTTGAATACTAGAAATATATACACACGCACACACACTTTACAGAGTAGACGTAGTCCACATACTCCTCCAGCTCACCTATACTCTACCTTTTCACATACGGTGTAACGCTTGTCGTTATTAAACTGAACACTGAAACAAAAATAACAACGTGCAAAATGAAACCGAAACAGTCCTGTCAAGTGCAGAACACTAAACAGAAAACAACTACCCACCAAACATAGGTGGGGGAAAAAGCTACCTAAGTATGGTTCCCAGTCAGAGACAATGATAGCCAGCTGTCCCTGATTGAGAACCATACCCGGCCCAAAAAAAGAAATACAAAACATAGAAAAAAGAACGTAGAATGCCCACCCCAAATCACACCCTGACCAAACCAAAATAGAGACATAACAAGCCCTCTAAGGTCAGGGCGTCACATACGGCACACATTTTAGAGATTGTACGGATTGTACAGATTTCAAAGATTTGACAGATACTACAGATTAGACAGATACTACAGATTAGACAGACACTACAGATTAGACAGATACTACAGATTAGACAGATTAGACAGAGGTTTTTTACAGATTTGGAAGATTATACAGATTTAATCAATTTTTACATTTATATTCTCTCATATCAAACACAACTCAAGCCTCCCCACTGTTCTTATCATAAAGACAGGGACAGCCACTAAGCCCTTTCAGAAAAGAGCTTGGGGAAGCTCAGGGTGGTTTTCCCCTCTGGGATGGGAGCAGAGCTGGAAGACGGTCACAGAGCTGGGGAAACTCAGGGTGGGTTTCCCCTCTGGGATGGGAGCAGAGCTGGAAGACGGTCACAGAGCTGGGGAAACTCAGGGTGGTTTTCCCCTCTGGGATGGGAGCAGAGCTGGAAGACGGTCACAGAGCTGGGGAAGCTCAGGGTGGTTTTCCCCTCTGGGATGGGAGCAGAGCTGGAAGACGGTCACAGAGCTGGGGAAGCTCAGGGTGGTTTTCCCCTCTGGGATGGGAGCAGAGCTGGAAGACGGTCACAGAGCTGGGGAAACTCAGGGTGGTTTTCCCCTCTGGGATGGGAGCAGAGCTGGAAGACGGTCACAGAGCTGGGGAAACTCAGGGTGGTTTTCCCCTCTGGGATTGGAGCAGAGCTGGAAGACGATCACAGAGCTGGGGAAACTCAGGGTGGGTTTCCCCTCTGGGATGGGAGCAGAGCTGGAAGACGGTCACAGAGCTGGGGAAACTCAGGGTGGGTTTCCCCTCTGGGATGGGAGCAGAGCTGGAAGACGGTCACAGAGCTGGGGAAGCTCAGGGTGGTTTTCCCCTCTGGGATGGGAGCAGAGCTGGAAGACGGTCACAGAGCTGGGGAAACTCAGGGTGGGTTTCCCCTCTGGGATGGGAGCAGAGCTGGAAGACGGTCACAGAGCTGGGGAAACTCAGGGTGGGTTTCCCCTCTGGGATGGGAGCAGAGCTGGAAGACGGTCACAGAGCTGGGGAAACTCAAATGTCTGATGGATTAGAGTGTGTGTGCGTGCGTGTGCGCGTGTCTGTATTTATGTCTGTGTTTGTATGGGAAGTGGTATTTGTTGCTCGCAGTCCCTCTGAAACCATGACGAGAGGGACATCTGGAGTTACGCAAGACAGCCACCACACCGCCCTGGGGACTTGGAACCCTCCGGCCCAAGGAAGTGCTCCTCTCTCCCCCTCGGGAAAGGCTGAGAGAACTCTGGGCCTTGGGGCCAAAGGGGCTTTACCTATTACCCCCAATCATAAACATGGAGGCCTGTGGAAAGCCTCTGCAATCTCCCGTGGACATTGAGCTATGACCCTTACCAAAGCTGACATATTAGTTATATGTCATGTACACAAGATGTGCCTCTGTCTTTGACTCTCATTCTTTCGGACGGGAGCAGCTGAGTCTATCAATGTTGGCAATCTGACGGTCCTGCTAAAGTTATGAAGATGTCATGGAAGAAGATAAGCTAAAACTTTTTCAGTTGCTTACCTTTCTTTTGATAAGTGCTGAGAGAATAAACAAAATGTTCGTTATTTGTTTGTTTAAATTTTTCGGTTGACTGACGTCGGTTCAATTATTTGAATGCAATTTTGCTAGATTTTTTGCTGTGAGCATATTGCACAGTGTCACTAGAGATAAATCGGATCAAGACTTAACTCTGCGATGTACTGTAGTAGGGAGTTGTAGTTTTCAACATGCCAATATAAAACGCATAAAACATGGTAATTAACTACAATGACCATAATCCATTGTTCATCTACTTTTTTTTTTACAACAGACAGAATAATGTGATATTGTGAGGTGATTTAGAAAACAGCTGTTGCTTCGGGAGGTATCTCTACTTGAAAATACACAGTCTAAGTGATTGACAGTTGGTATTCAGCAGTCATAATAGTATGCCTTATTTACTTTGAAGAACTACATAGTGATTTTGTCAGACAGCATAGACAGCAGCTCTATAGAGATGAGATGATGACGTGGAATGAAATAATAAAGTCATCAAATAAAACAAATGTAATAAACACAACAACTGAAATACTGAGTTAAAGTAATGTGAGTAAATTATGATTAATAAATCATAGACAGTAATGGACAGTTACTACCATCATGGGACTTGTATTAATTGTTTTATTCAGTGTTGTTACAGCATTCAACCCACATAATGCATAGTGTATTTAATGTAAAAAATATATATATAAACGATACCGAACTCAAAAAACGCGATAATTTTCTATAATTGAACCGAAACCGAACCGACCTCAAAAATCACCAATCACTCAGCACTGCCTGTGATATTAACCGATTATGTCATTGTTTGACAGGGATTCAAACTGTCTGTGTGTTTCATGAACGCGTTCGCACAATGTAGACCCGCTGAGCCTATACCTCTGGAATCTAACATGATCAAGTTTTCAGGTCTTAAACCAAATTACTAATCACGTGAATGTGGTTACTTCCATTACATGTTCTAGTTTTATTGAGTGCTTTGTGGGATTTTAATATTAAACCCTGTGTATTGAGACTAGAGAGGTGAATATATAGTGAGATGTATACTCAACTGTAGAAATATATAGTGAGAAATACGGATTCAAATTTTGCTACCAACTAACTGACCCTCATCATCCAGTTAACAAACCTGAACCGTCAAATTATGTGACCAACTGAAAATACAATGCCTGCATACATGGAACTGATATGTTTCATTAAAAGCTTAATGGAAACGTGCAACAACAGCAAGCCTGTCATCTTAGAGTCAAAGGGCTACATTACTGAACATGCAACTCCTGTAATGAGTCATTTTCAAACATTTACCAAAATGCAATTTGTGGGACAACACTGCACTAAACAGCGCACCTGATGAGAGTGGTTCCATATGTGACAGAGATGAAAATCTCAGTTAGAAACTTAGAAAGAGTAGGAATATCGAGATGTAACAACTATGATGGGTTGCTGATACGAACAGGATTGTACCTTTGGCATCTGGACAATGAAAGAAAGTTGATATGAAAACCAATAGAACAGGAAAGAACAGCAGGTTTCAATGGCATATGAGGTCTTTATAAAATAATTTCCTCCATTTTTCTATGGCCGGATTTTGACTAGGCTACCTTGAAGCAAGGTAATATATGCCTCATAATATGTAATAACTACATTTTAGTTCCATTTCTCTTCCCCTTTGACATTAGCCTTTTTTTTATGTCTCATTTTGGTTTGGTCAGGGTGTGATTTGGGGTGGGCATTCTATGTTATGATTTCTATGTTTTTTGTATGTCTATGTTTTGGCCGGGTAGGGTTCTCAATCAGGGACAGCTGTCTATCGTTGTCTCTGATTGAGAACCATACTTAGGCAGCCCTTTCCCACCTGTCCTTGTGGGAAGTTGACTTTGTTTAGGGAACATAGCCTTTGAGCGTCACGGTTTGTTTTTGTAGTGTTTATTGTTTAATCCCACTTTGTAACAAAATAAAATGTTAAGAAATCCAAGGGTCCAAAGGCACTGTATATGTATGATATATGATAATTTACCACTTTAAATTTGTTGTGCTTAAGATCCTGGAGTACATCTTTAAGTACATGTTTTCAGAATGCATACTGCCTCAAGCTCACACTGCAAAATGGCTGTTGACACTCTGATGGCCTGCCTACCATTGCCATTGCACTTGAATGGTGAATAGGAGACACGCTTCAATTACCAGTTGAAAAAAAAAAAATTGCTATTTCCAATCGTGGCCATCCAAACTGTTTTTAACACGAGATTGCTTTTAGAATTGTTGCGCAATGACTGGGTTTATAAGACGTTTCACTCCAGCAGCAAGGAGATGGTTAAGAAGCAGCAGCAGCAGCTCTCCTGCTTTCTGACAGGAGATATTTTGCTCAAACTGTATGCTGCGATAAGACAACTCACGAAAATACACAGGATCCAATTTTACACAAATTCGATTGGAGTCTTAAAGTACTTTCTTGTCATTCAAAGTTAAGTTCTTAATTAGAACATTCCAGACGGGACGTGTCCTTTCATTCCGGCCTACCTAGTGATAACTATGATATTATTGCAGACAAAAAAAAAAGACGCTAATGATATCAACAGCAAGACAGAAGTGAACTTGAAACGAATGCCATTTCTCTGCCACAAGCCAGTCAGAGTGGCCATTGTTCCCAAGCAAACAGTTTGAAGTTTTATTAGTTGTATGTACGGAATACACATGGTATGCACCGTCCAACGAAAAGCTCACCTGTTAAAAAAAACAGGCAGGCTGTTGCTCTCACTTCTCCATTTCAGTGCTCAGACCCACCCAGTAAATGTCAATGACGTTCAAGGAGAGTTCAAACCTGACGACGGGATCCCAATCAGGTAATGGGAGCGTAGTGAACTGCCGGCTGGAGGTTAGAAAAGAGACTGAGAAAAGAGAGGGAGAGAGAAGGTTAGAGAGGAGACTGAGAAAAGAGAGAGAGAGAGAGAATGACAGCAAAAAAGAGAGCTAGGAAAGACAGGAGAGAAAGTTAAAGAGAGAGGGTGATAGGGGAAGAAGAGGCAGTAAGCGCTCACAGGCCTTTGGGGAGAGTTCAAACATTATCCAGAGGAGCAACACACACACACACACAAACAAACAAACACACACACACACACACACACACACACACACACACACACACACACACACACACAAACAAACAGCTGATATGCCACTGTGGATGCATCCATTTGTGCTTGGATGACGCTGTGGCAGAGGGAGGAGGTTTTCTCTTTCTCTCAATAAAATGTAAATTTAAGGGGCTTTATCAGCATGGGAAGCAAGTTTGCATTGCCAAAGCAAGTGAAATAGATAATACATACAACAAAAAGTGAACAGTAAACATTACACTAACAAAAGTGACAAAAGAATAAAGACATTTTAAATGTCATATTATGCATATATATATATATATAGTATTGTAACGATGTGCAAATAGTTAAAGTATAAATAAACATACACACGGGTTGTATTTACAATGGTGTTTGTTCTTCACTGGTAGCCCTTTTTTTGTGGCAAAAGGTCATACATCTTGCTGCTGTGATGGAACACTGTGGTATTTCACCCAGTAGATATGGGAGTTTATCAGAATTGGATTTGTTTTCAAATGATTTGTATGTCTGTGTAATCTGAGGGAAATACGTGTCTCTAATATGGTCATACTTTGGGCAGGAGATTAGGAAGTGCAGTTCAGTTTCCACCTCATTTTGTGGAAAGTGTGCACATAGCCTTCTGTCTTCTCTTGAGAGCCATGTCTGCCTTCGGCGGCATTTCTCAATAGAAAGGCTATGCTCACTGAGTCTGTACATAGTCAAAGCTTTCCTTAATTTGGGGTCAGTCACAGTGGTCAGGTATTCTGCCACTGTGTACTCTCTGTTTAGGGCCAAATAGCATTCTAGTTTGCTCTGTTTTTTTGTTAATTCTTTCCAATGTGTCAAATAATTATCTTTTTGTTTTCTCATGATTTTGTTGGGTCTAATTGTGTTGCTTTACTGGGGCTCAGTTTGTGAACAGATCTCTCTCTCTCGCTCTCTCTCTCTCTCTCTCTCTCTCTCTCTCTCTCTCGCTCTCTCTCTCTCTCTCTCTCTCTCTCTCTCTCTAGACAAATATCAAATCAATGGCGACACAGACAGATAATAATATACAAAATAATCATACTCAATGATTAGTAACAATTAACACAACACTACAGTAAGAAATGAATGAGGACAATAATGAACTAGTGAGAAAGACACAGGTAGCAAAGTTATAGATCTGTCTTGACCTCTCTCTGAGGGCAGAGTGAGTACAACCTGTCCTCAAATCAAATCAAAATGTACTTGTCACATGTGCACATGCGAAAATAACAGTAGTGAGGCTATATACAGGTGGTACCAGTACAAATAAGTCAAATAACCAATTAGTCGGGCTAATTGGGGTAATACTGTATGTCCATGTAGGTAGAGTTAAAGTGACTATGCATATATGATAAACAGAGAGTAGCAGCAGTGTAAAACCTTAGCTCTAGCCACAGTCTCTACTCCCAGTATTACTACAACCTTATCTCTAGCCACAGTCTCTACTCCCAGTATTACTACAACCTTAGCTCTAGCCACAGTCTCTACTCCCAGTATTACTACAACCTTAGCTCTAGCAAGTCTCTATTCACAGTATTACCACAACCTTAGCTCTAGCCAGTCTCTACTCCCAGTATTACTACAACCTTAGCTCTAGCCAGTCTCTACTCCCAGTATTACTACAACCTTAGCTCTAGCCAGTCTCTATTCACAGTATTACCACAACCTTAGCTCTAGCCAGTCTCTACTCCCAGTATTACTACAACCTTAGCTCTAGCCACAGTCTCTACTCCCAGTATTACTACAACCTTAGCTCCAGCCAGTCTCTATTCCCAGTATTACTACAACCTTAGCTCTAGCCAGTCTCTACTCCCAGTATTACTACAACCTTAGCTCTAGCCAGTCTCTATTCCCAGTATTACTACAACCTTAGCTCTAGCCAGTCTCTACTCCCAGTATTACTACAATCTTAGCTCTAGCCAGTCTCTACTCCCAGTATTACTACAACCTTTAGAAATGTTAGTAAATTGTGAGATAAAAAACCCCTGGGTCACGTGGGTCTCTGTCCCTTCAATCAAACCGTCCATCTTCCCAAAAGCCTATTTTGAAGGACCTCAAACATGACTTGCGCTAAACCGTGTAACACGCATTAACACGGGAAAATGTCAGACTGAGATTAAACCCGTCGACAACCCATCTAATGTGTTGCCAGTCTCTCTGAGTGACAGAGTTGACTGTAAAGTGGTCATTAGCAGGACTCCAGTTCACATGATTAAGTTCAGTGTTCAGTCTATATTCACTCTGATTCCTGTTAGATCTGATGTCCAAGGTCATTTCCACCCCATTTGTAAGCACCATTATAAAGTCAAGAGCCAATGCTAATTTGTTTCACAAACAGGCCGTTAGGAAGGAAATACAGTTGGGCCTGTATGGGCTCATTGTAAACCACGTTTCCTAACACCCCCCCCCCCCCCCCCCCCCCACACACACACACACACACACACACACACACACACACACACACACACACACACACACACACACCATCATCACGCACACTCATCAAAAGTGGTGCAGTCCTTCATTACTAGCCTATCGACAGTGGTTGCTAGGTGACAATCTCCAAACTCAAACTCCGTTTTGCAGAGACGGAGAAAACC